>NC_142797.1:3035267-3175442 GCF_049724085.1 Artemia sp. Qi Xiang Cuo | reverse complement strand
ACATATAAATTAGACTTCCTGCGAAGTCTATTTTATATTTATAAAAAATAAATATAATATTTTATATTGCGTATTTTATTTTGTAGTTTTTTTATTACCTCTCTTCTCGGCGAAATTCAAAACCATCTCCCGTGATTAGCGCCGAGTTTTGGCTGGAACTAAAAGACAGTTTTTTTCTTTTTGCTGATTAAGAACTTTTCTTTTTTGAAACGAGATTTAACTTAATTATAGGAAGTCGGAATAATATTTAGAAAGAAGGAACTTTATTTTTGTATTTTAAATATATCACATTTTACTCACGGTACACATCCATGCACACGAGGGACAATACAACAGCCCAGCAACATCCTTTTTATTAGAGCTGTCAGCTGACTCAATAAAAACATCCTATTGACACATATATTTACAGGGCAACGAATAGCTTATATGCCAACAAAAATACAGCCAATTAATACAGATACATGTAAACATAATGTATATTTTGTATCTCGAATCTTTTCAATGTTAGCTAATAATTCTATGGCAAGGCAATACAGTCAATACTATACAAATTGATAGATCAAATAAAGCCGAAATCAATGAAAAATTATGTTTTTAAGTCTGAAATTCCCCCCAAAAAATTCCCATTTTAGTGAAATTAAGTGAAATTCTCCTGTCTAGAGTAAAATTTAGTTATTTATGTTCTTTTGGCAGTTATTGGTGCAATTAGACAAACCGTTATGTACTGACGTGAATACAAGTGATTATATTTAACGCAAATAAATTGCATTATACAGTGTTAAACTTGAGCCAGAAGCCTTTTATAGTGGCATGGCAACCTTTATATACTGAATTAAGCATAAGTTTTTAAACTCCTTAAACCTCTTTCTTATTAAGCAGTGTGAAGTTAAGCCAGCTATTTTTAAAAGGCAAGTTTTATCTGGGTTGCCTTACTACTTAATAATATAGTTATGTCACGCAGCAACACTAGTGCTTACGTAGTTTAGTTGCTTTTTTTCATCATGTTCACCAGTTTGTAGCTAGGAAACGGTAAGAGATGGAAATTCAAAAGTTTTTAACGGTGTGGAAATCTTGAAACAGACACGAAAAATTACTTTGAAGTTTGTAAATTTTAAAATGTTTTTATAAAAAATTAGAAACATTTTTTTCTTGAATTAGAGTAAAGCATAGCATAGTACATTTGACACGAAAAAAATAGTGGCATTGCCAAAATAAAGAAAAAAGAAAAGTGTATACAAAAACAATTAAAAGAATCAATCAAACAATTATACAAAACTGCCAAAACAAGAGAGCTGCAAGACAGAATACAACGAAATTGCAGATTTTCAATGCACTCATCGGGTCTGTGATGCTTTATGGAGCTAAGACGTGGCAACCGTAACCCACAACCTTCCTGGTCATTGATGTACTTCAGTCAAAGAGCCTGAGGTGGATCGAAGGTCTTTAATGGTTCAACTTCTTCTGCAATCAGAAGCTTTTGCAGCTCACTAAGTGACCTTGATATATGACCCAAGCAGCTGAGCGTACCTTACGAGGGTTTGGACGCGAATGCCTCCGAATCTCCTCGCAAAAACAATCTACGACTTCGACCTTACTTAAATCGAAGCGATCCTTGAGCCAACCGAGGAAGCGATGGTCCGACAGCCCGTACGAGTTGTTGACGATGGCAAACATCAAACAGAGGGAAATGCAAACACTTACCATGAATCGAAGTAAATGGAGGAGACAGACGTCACTCTCTACGACGAGAAGTGCCTGACAGGAGACATAAGTCAAGCAAGTTTAATCAATATTAAAACAAGAAATAACTCCGTTGAAATACACTGATATAAGCACAATTATTATAGAACACCCTACCAGTAGGTACTGTCCAGGAGAAAAACCGTGCCAGATTCCTTATACCAATTACTATTTTGAGCTGTTATTTATCGACGAATTGAAGCATAGATGATATGCCCCTCCGTTTCAGTTCAGTTTTCAGCAAGGCTAATGGTGTTCTGATGCTCATTCAGCGGTGGTGAATGTCTTAGTCGATGTAGATGATACCGGTGAAACGCTTATTTTGGCTGGACATGATGTCCGTCGGGCGCTTGACTCACTAGTGCATGCCGCCATGCTTTTGTTTGCAGAAAAACAAGGCGTAAATACGTCGGTCATTAGTGCTTTGCTAGACATAATTTCGGGGCTGAAAATTCGCCTTAGGTTGTCTCCCGAGAAATTTAGCTCTTCATTAAAATGTGACAAACTTGTCCATGTTTGCAAAGGGGCCAAGAATTGAGCTGTCTCTATCCCCAACACTTTCAATAAATTCGTCCTAATTCCTCAAGCATAGTGCCCCTCTTCTTGTAGCCTGCTTGGTCTTAGCATTTGTTTGTTCCTTATGCTGATGAAATTCTGAACATCAGCCGTTCCTTAAACAGACTTTCGAATATCTTTGAAATATTGAGCCAAGGTTACACTGATATGGATCTCAATTTTAACCCTGAAAAGTTAGAAATAACGCTTTTCAACTGGAAAAACTCGGCTGGATCCTGCTCAGTCCGTTTGGGAAGATCCGAAGTCAAACTTGTCGAGTAGATAACACACCCGGCACTCCCAATTGACTCATCTGTTAAGCATACCTGTCAGCTACTAGTATCTCATATTATGCGCAACATTTGTCTTACATATGCTTCATTTATTAAAGCTAAGCTTCACCTTAATGTAGCAACACTTGCAACCCTGTATACTGCCTTTGCAATGTCCCGTTTTCTTTATTGCGCACCATTTTGGAAGGTTTTTACTCAAATAAATAGAAAAAAAATAGGTCTCATTATTTCAAGTTTGCCAAGTACCTACGTTGCGTCCCTCAATGGACTCGAACTACAAAACTGATTAAACACTTCAAGATCTCAGAACCATATGTAGCAGTTGACAAACAAATTTGAAATCATAATTCAAAGGCTCGTAGTCACCAGTGGTAGATTTTACCTCTATACTAACTGGGTGATTTGTTTTATTAGTTGTATTGTATATTTATATGTAATGTTGGGTTTATTTGTTGATTCCTTTGTTTTGCTGTGTATCGTGTTTTTTCTTTAGTTTTTTCTTTTTGTTGTCTTCCACTGTCATTATTTTTGTTAATTTAACGGGGTATTCAATAAATTCAATTCGCTTTTTATTATTGTTATTATTATTAATAATATTGTTATACTTATGTGTTATAGCAGCCACACTCAAGAAGTGAAGTTAGGCTAATCCTAATGAAATATGCCTAAATATGATGAAAATAAAATACTTTAGTTGCAAAATTATGGAAACTACAGCAGATAATTATGGAAATCAGGCCCAGAACGTAAAATCTTAAACGGTTACTAATCTAACCTAACCATGATACCAACTAAAATATTTAATTAAAATATACCTACAATGTAGTGTATATACAGTCTGTCACACTAAGCTGAAAGAAACTAAAGAAAGAAACGAGTTCTGTCAGACCAACAACTTGAGTGTGGTGGCTATAACAGAAAAATACCCTTACTCTTTTTCTTATTATTATTAGTATTATACTTTTATTTCACTCGTAAATGCTAAAATTGAGGAGTAACTAGTAGATATAAAAAAAATTCTAGTCACATAGCGGTCTTTAAAATTAAAATAAAATACGCATTCCACAATAAAATTTTCAACCAATAGCTCTTTCCTCTCATCCTCTCCACAAACTTTGTTTCTTCGTCGTAATCAGCGGTCTGTAGATTTGTCAGAGGCAGCACAATAGCACCGCCAAAATAAATAAAAATTTGTTTCCCATGCATTACTTTTTTTTTCTCCGTCAATTTTGTATCGAAGAGTTGGTGGTGGAAACTTGGAAGAGGGCTCATTAGATTAGAAATTGGATATTCTATTGCCCTTTTTAAGAAAAAAATTGGACGGCAGCCAGCCTCATCCCCCATTTTTGTACCACCAAACCCCCTGCACACCAGATGAAAATTCTGAGATAGGAAATTTGTTTAAAACAGTAACACAAGAAAAAAAGATGCCTGTGGAGATATTATGACCCCACATTCCCTGGAATAAGGGCTGTAAATTATGTAAGGTGCCAGTTGTTTACTGACCGGCTTTACAATGGAAAGGGGGAATAAGTCTTTTATCTTGAATGTACAAGGACTCTACACTTTCAGAAATCAGGAAGCTCACCTGTATTTTGAAATATATATTTTACTCCCCCCCCCTGAATTTACCTTAATTACCACCACTGATCCCAAGGCAGAAGAAAAAATGGAACAAAATTTTGGTTCCAACAAAACGAGGGCCAATAAAGGATTGGAAAATTTTTCCAACCACTCTGTAGGGAGGGGATGCTCCTAGAAACTTAGGAAGGAGTTCATTAAACCGGAAAACATGTTTTAATGCCCTTTTCAATGAACAAAGTGATTAGAGGACAGTCAACCTCTCTCCCTTGCCATTTTTTAAGTATTTAGGTCCCTCGCAGCTCCCCTGATATCAAATCAAAATTTTGAGATAGCTGTTATGTTCAGAAACGTTGAAAGGTTTAATTTGTATGTCTTGAGGGTCGACACCACTTCACCAGCCCAAGGAGCAATCATCCTGGATAATATAAATCGTCCATTGTTCATGGATGGGTTTTAGTGGACGGCCCCCTGGTTTGTTCTTAGTTGTCTGATCAGCTAGGAGCTCTTAGGGGTCGTCCACTAGGCCAAGACTTCCTGGGCTTCCCATTGGTATGCTTTTCAAACGACAAGCGTACTCGACTAGATCGAAAGAAGCAATGCGGCCGGGAGTCTTCAAATTATCTGTAATATTTCAGTAATGGCTAGGTGGGGTGTGATTTGAACTTTCGGGATGTTTTTCCTAGGCGGAGTCAAGTGGTCCTCAGATTCTGACTAGGAGGTTCGATTACTTGTTTTTAATAAAAAATACTTTTTGTATATCCAGATCATCAAAAAAGCGTCACTGCAAGATCTCAGGAACAGCTTAAGGGATAGAGTTCGAAATTATAGGTACTGTTGGAGAAAGGAAAGGGGGTGGGATGGGGTAAGAGAACTTCAAGTTTTATTTTAGGGGGTGAGTAGTACGTTATATAAAGGTTTCACGGGTGGTTGCGTAATTTGTCTTATCTCTAGCATGTACATGAATATACAGTGTGGTTTCACGTGCACATTGCAAAAAGCAACCTATCCCTTACCTATAAAGTGGCCAAGCATGTTTTGAGAGTATAGTCAAGGTTGTATAAGACAAAATTAGACTGGTGTTTTGGTATTGATATCAACTGCACAAGGAATTTCATATTAATAAGCACCACAGTTTCACGTGCATATTTTAAAAAAGCTGGCAAACCTATAAAGTGGTCAAACGTGTTTTGAGAGTATACTCGAGATTGTATGACACAACCAGAGTGGTTTTTGAGGCAACATCCGTTTTTTAGGGCCAAACGGAGAGTGGAGGTTACTCCGTATGCGATAACTTGATTGGTGATTGGATACAAATAAAAAAGGAGTGATTTTCATTCGTCCTTGAGATTTTGTATATAATGGCCATGCATTACGATTAAATTTCCATAATGTTTTAACATACCATGGATAATACACTAAATATTATTGACTTTGAAGCTATGCCAACTTCGATTTACAATGTGAGTACAGTTTGATAAATTTTCTTAATTTATTTCCAAATAAAATAATTTTACCATCCCTCCAGTAAATTTAAATTTCAGGGGGTATAGCCCCCCCCCCAACAATACAAACTCTAAAATATGATGATTATAGTCGCTAGAAAACATAAAATGCGCACTTTTTTCCTCTATGTAAACCCACATCTCTCCCCCCCCACCTCCCCTCTGTTTACAAGTTTAATTCTTTAGAAATAGTTATTTCGTTAAAAAAATGTCAATTACCATTATCAAAAATAGAGTGTGCAAACTTTTCCGGTCTAAAACCATCTGTGTTAATAATTACAAAAAGGGTCGTTCCAGAAACAGGCTTCAGACGGATGTCTTATCGGCATGGATTAATGCCACATGTTATTAGGGAAACTTTGAAAAAGAGATTCTTTTTTGGGTCAAATTAAACAAGAGTAAATCCTTTTGAAATGCAAAGCACAAGTGATGTTTGAACAATGTTGTCAATTTAAAATAGGGTCTATCGTTATAGTATACTAAAAAAGAGACATTGAGCGCTACAAACATCAGAATTGACTTTAGAAGGTAATTTATATTATGGGAAGATATTTTTGAAATCCCCCCTTCCCCCCAATCTAAATAATTTAAAAAAATCTAATTTAGGACCTTTTTTAAATATTTCGAAAGTAATAATAGATATAGTGCTACTAATAGGAGAATTGACTTTATAAGAAAATTTACATTATGGGACTGCTTTTTTGAAATCCCCCCTTCCCCCAAACTCAAAATTTTCCAAAATTTTACTTTAGTAGCTTTTTTAAATATCTCTAAAGTGCTAATAGATATAGTGCTACAAATATCAGAATTGACTTTAGAGGATAATTTATATTATGGGAAGATGTTTTTGAAATCCCCCTTCCCCCCAAACTCAAAATTTTCCAAAATTTTACTTTAGAAGCTTTTTTAAATATTTCTAAAGTGCTAATAGATAGAGCGCTACAAATATCAGAATCGACCTTAGAGGATAATTTATGTTATGGGAAGATGTTTTTGAAATCCCCACCTTCCCCCCAAACTCAAATATTTCCAAAATTTTACTTTAGAAGCTTTTTTAAATATTTCTTAAGTGCTAATAGATAGAGCGCTACAAATATCAGAATCGACTTTAGAGGATAATTTATATTATGAGATGTTTTTGAAATCCCCCCCTTCCCCCCAAACTCAAAATTTTCCAAAATTTTACTTTATTAGCTTTTCTAAATATTTATAAGGTGCTAATAGACAGAGCGTTACAAATTTCAGAATTGACTTCATAGAATAATTTATATTATGGGGAGACGTTTCTGTAATCCCCCCCTTCCCCCCAAACTCAAAATCTTAAGAAGTTTTACTTTAGAAGCTTTTTTAAATATTTCTAAAGTGCTAATAGATAGAGCGCTACAGATATCAGAATCAACCTTAGAGGGTAATTTATCTGTAAAAGAGGGGTCATTATTTCAATCTAAATTTTTCTTCTTTTTTTAAGGAGGAGGAATCCTACAATTACTCTCCCCCGGAAAAGAGAGCAAGATGGAACGATGCCACATCGACGCAAGCTGCAAGGCCTTCCATCATCAGATATGCTGGTTCCATTACAAATGCTCTGGACCAGCCAATGACCACACAACTTTTAATGCCGGGAGCCTCTCACGCCAGTGTCAGCTCTGCGCAAACCTCTATGCAACCTGGCAGAAAATAGAGCAGAGAGGGGTCGGCCTCTCATAATGCATCAGCCCCGTCTAGTCAAGATGGTGAGGTCACCCTCCTTCATGCTTTGCTAGGGGTTTCAGGCATACAAATGCAGTCTGAATTTGGAAATGTAGGTATGTTACCTCTACCTTCTACCTGATTATAGAAAGATCTACCTATTTCTTTCCAACATTTTTTTAGTCTTTTCTTTTCGTCATTTTTTTTTCAACACTCTAAGAGTGTATGTCAGAGATATTAAAATATTAATCCCCCACCCCAAACATTGTTTTAAATTTCTCTGCTCCCCTCAGAGATAGCTAAATATAATGTAATTTTTTTGATTATCAAAAAAAGCACTCTTTTGCTTCTTTCTGAACTTTATGGGGGATGGGGATGGAGACAAGTATTTACTTAAATAATGCTAGGAGTATTTGAGTTTTGAGGATAGGGTGAAAAATGGCACGTATTTAATATCAAGGTAAACATAGGACTAGAAATGCTTCAGTATAAATAGGGTATTGTGTCTTTCTAATATTTCTGGGGAGGGGGTGGGGGCAAGTATTTAGTTAAAATGAAGCTAGGAGGAATTGCGTTTTGAGGATGGAGTGAAAAATGAACATGGTTTTTTAACTTTATAAAATAGGGGTTATTTCACATAGAAAACAAACCTTTTTTTCTATAGATTAATGAATTAGCAGCGCCATCTTCATTGGGTCATGAAACATCAACTTTTGGTGGACCTGAACCAATCCTAGCACCACCAATGGACTTTAGAGATGAACCTACGCTAGTTCTAGACAATATGGAATGGCATAGGGGTTTTCTAAATGATTGTTTTGGGGACATGGCCAGTCTAGACGATTTAACTTGTGACATTGACACGGTTGAGGACCCGGAATGGAAAGATATATTTATGCAAGTGCATTTAGGTGATGTTAGTAGTACTAGTGCATCTGAACCAGGTTCTCATAAAGAAATTCCGTCACAGGACAATACAGGGTGGCTTGATCAGCTATCCCCATAGACACTGAAATACATACTAACTATCTTAGAGAACTTAATGTCACCTTCATCCAATGCAATTGAACAGACTGGGGGTGGTTCTATTGACAATTCTCCGCTACACCCCACCATTCTGGTTAATAATACAGCCAGTAGTATTAGTAGTAGTAACGATACAGCAACATCACAAGTACCCCGACTTCCAGATGTTTTTCTTTCCAACTCTGCCTTGCACCATACAAAGGTCTACATCTCCACGTTTGGTGACCCCTTTAACTCTCTAGTTTCAGGGGACATAATAACAGACCCCTGCACATTACAAATTTATATACTAGTAAGATTCGAGCCATTCTTGAACAAAAGATGGGGGTGTGGGGTGTGGGGGTCAGTTTAAAAGCATCAATAGCACTAAAAGTATTTTTTTAAATGAAAATGCGAGACATAAAGAAAGAAAAACGAGCAAAAATGGGGTTTTTATAGGCCAAATGAAGATACTGAAAAAACGAAGCGAATATTTCGAGAGGACAAACGCCTCTCTTCTTCAGCGCGAAACGAAACGATGTATCAATAAAAGCCAAAAATTAAAAGAATTAAAACCAACTACCTAAAAACCATAAAAGCGAGTTATTCGCCAATATCCACGATTTGCACAAAATCCAAAATTTATGGTTGTTAGGTAGTTGGTTTTAATTCTTTTAATTTTTGGCTTTTATTGATACATCGTTTCGTTTCGCGCTGAAGAAGAGAGGCGTTTGTCCTCTCGAAATATTCGCTTCGTTTTTTCAGTATCTTCATTTGGCCTATAAAAACCCCATTTTTAGCTCGTTTTTCTTTCTTTATGTGATGTCAGGCCAATGTGGTTTAAGAAAATGCGAGATAGCTGTATTCGAAATACTTGCACACAGAGATATTGGCAATTCACCCGCATTTATCAAACTAGGAGGAGGTTTTCTTAAATTGGGTTAATAGTATTCAAAGTAGGTGGGAAAATTATAACGGGGGGGTAGTGGGTTGGTGGTTTTATTTATTGAAAATTTAAATATTAATATTTGTAGATTTAAAAAGGATTTTATTTTAAGAGGGGGAGCGGGGTATATTGAATTAAATATCATTCAGATTTAGAGGGATGTAGGGGGATACAACAAATCTGTTTCGATACGAGGCTAAAGTGTTTCAAGTGTGCATTTTTAATTGCTGCATACAGACCTCTGCGCGATAATGCATCTAAGAAAAAGTTGGATGAAATGGCAGTTAATGGTAGGGAGGGTTCAAAGTTCCCCATAGTAGATTTTAATTGTTTAAATGGTCAATTTCCCGTGACACTAAAAGGAAAAGATATTTTCAAGCGAGCTAATGCACATTTAAAGATTGGTGTCACGGTGTTACAGTAAGAAACCCAATTGGAGAAGGGTCACCGTTCTGATAAGAAGAGCGTATTATTTCCAGTGAAGGCTCCTTCAATTGAATCAGTGTAACATTGGGTGTGGCTTCTATACACGCCTCCCACAGAGCCTGATTCAATTGGACATTTTAATCCAATTACCGATATTAGTAGGGCTCTAAGTGAGGGTAGAAATTGGAATGAACGTTATTACTGTTCAACATGTCTCTCAAGATTTTGGACTGATTTAAAGTTAAAGCATCACTTGAAACACTGTGAAAATCATGGATACAAGGCTGTGGAGTATGTTAACGGAGATACAGCGATCTTACGTTCTAGAGATATCCTAAATAATCTACTAACGAGGAATAGGAACCCTTTGGACTGCGATGCGAAACTCACAGACGTGTACGATTCGTCAAATCCAAATCGTGTTAAAATATATAAAGCCATAGGGTCACTTACGCTCGAGCACAACGAGATTCCAATAATACCATCCAAGTGCTGGATGTAGTTGAGATGTTGGGTGACGGTGAAGACTGCATGCGCTCGGCATTGGTCAGTCTAATCAAATCAGCGAACGGTGCAATTTCACGCCTTCGTTATACAAACTATCCTATGCTCCTATCACCAGATGACAGATTGGCCATTCAAAATCGTAAAATGTGTTGGGTTTGCAAGGGAGAATTTGATGATGGTGTTGGGAATGGGGGGAGGAGGAGGGTGATCGACCATGATCATTTGTGGAAGAAAATTACATCGGGGGAGTAACTTTAGAAGGGTAGCACATCAGTCGTGCAATTTAAACCTTAGACAATAATATTTCGGACCTATTTTTATACACAATTCCAATTAAGACTTAAAGTTTGTTCTACCGGCGCTGGCCCGCATTGTCAAGGGTGGAGTTGTAGATGACGCATGGATAGATGGTTCTTTTTCATATAACATCATACCCAAATCATCGGAAAAGCTACTGCTGCTAGAATTCATGTGGATAACAGTTGACAAGGGTAACACGTGCCTGAAGTGTCTTTCAGCTTCTTCCCCAAATCTTTAAATCAATTGATTCAGGTACAGAGAAGTGACAATTTTGATTGCCTCCCCCTCCTTAAACAGCGTTTCCCCGATGATGAAATGTATGATTTATTAACGTGTAAGGGTATATATCCATATGATTATTACAACTCTGGCTCGAGGCTAGATGAGGTGTCATTACCGCCCATTGAAGCTTTTTACAATTCTCTTACTGAGAGTGAGTGCACCACTAGCGACTACGAATTTGCTAAGAGGGTTTGGGCAAAGGGCGGATGTAAAAATGGGTGGGACTATTGTAAACTATACTTGACCAGTGACGTACTCACTCTACTGGACATTTTGTGCAAAAATACAGATAAAATCTATGGGGAATTTGGGTTGGATTTAGGGTATTAATTTTCCACTTCTTATCTGGTGATGGACTTGATACTGAAACTCAGCAAGGAAGGAATATGTTTGATCACCGATGTGGATCAGCATCTGTTTGTAGAGAGATCAATGAGGGGTGGGTATGTTTTTCACGGAGACCGTATTATGAAAACTGATCCGACCGGACAGCACACCGAAGAAAATTCGGACGCAGTTTTTTTAGATATGAATGCTCTTTACCCATCGGCAATGTCTATCTACTGTTTGCCGTGTGGCAATTATAAATGGCTTGACAATCCGTGAGCTTCAAATTTCCCCGACATTGCTAGTGTTGAGGAGAATGGGGTACAGGGATGGTTTTTTGAAATTGACGGTGAAATACCCATGGAAATCTATGACTCGGTAAAAGAATTTTTTTTATCTTGCATAGGTAAACTGGTAATTAAGGATCCCCTGAGCACCTACAGTTAATCATTATTAGAGGATGGGCATATGCACCGGCTACCTTGAAGAGCAATACTAATTGTAGATCTCAACCCAACGCAGATTATTGTCGTTCATCATGTGCTACTGACATAGATGGTGTCCAATGGTTTCAAAGTCAAAAAGATTCATAGAGCACTCCAATTTGATCAAAATCTTTACATGAAAATGTTAATTGACAACTTTGTGAGTAAGCGTTCAGAAGCAAAAACGAAGGTTGAAAAACAAGTCTATAAACTCATTTTGAACTCAGATTTCGGTAAAATATGCAAATGCGTACGAAACAGAAGTCGATGTGACATTGTAACCAACCCCAAAGATTGTGCTCGAATCATTGCGGATCCAAACTTCACATCGTTCACAATCATAGACTCTGATATTGTGATCCTACACCGCAAGAAAAGAAAAATTGTTTTAAATAAAAATATTGCAGGCGGGAGTGCAATAACTGAAATATCTAAAAAAACTCATGTTGTCATTTTATTATAAAGTATGCAAGGTACAGTGGCCGATTGAGGGACAAGTTAAAGTTTATTATGGGGACATTGATTCACTCCTGGTAAAAGTCAAAACTGAAAATCTATTGAATTATTTTGAAAATGGCGAGTACATTAGCTCACGAATAGACTACACTAATTGGGATGAATCCCTCTACCCAGAGCTAGTGAAACGCCAGGCCCCAAATCAATTGCTAATGTTAAAATCTGAAACAGGTAGTGATCTGATATCCAGTGGTGTGTTTCCTGGGCCGAAGGTATACTGTGTGGAAACGCACAGCAAGGATATAAAACAAGTTTGAAAGGGGGTACCTGCACACTTTATAAAAAATAAATTTCGACATGAGTGCGTATAGAAACTGTGTGGAACGTAGTTTAGTCCCAAGAGCGAAAGTCATGGCGATTCACTCTTTACAATTTAAAAACTACACAGTTAGAGTTGAGAAAAACGCCATGTCGGCCATATCGGACAACGTCTATGTACTTGAGGATGGTGTGAAGGTACTTCCACACGGTTACTATTTAATATCAGACCGAGTTGAATGTGTAGAGTACAGAAAACAAATCGGTCTACAAAAATTAACTTAAATTCATTTTAAAAAAAGTACAAATTGGGTGGGAGGGTTTTTTTTGGGTAATGGGTGTTTTTAAGTTCTTTTTTTTTCTTTATCACAAACAATTTTCAATGTGTGTGTGTATGCGGGGCAGAGCAATTTCCACTATTTAATGCCCCGTTCCACCCCCGGTCCGCCACAGCGGGCCTCGCTTCCTTGCCCGCCCCGGCCCCGGCCCGTCGCAGCGGTTCCCGATTCCCGGCCCGCGGTGCTTCCAACGGTGGTTCCCGGCCACCGCAGTGGCCATCCCCGGGGGGGGATCCCAAAATTAAAAATGCTGTAAAAAAGTGTGATATTATTATTTTAAGTGTGTGTGTGTGCATATTCTAATAAATTTTCTATTTTTTATAAATAAAAAAGGGTATTTATTAAAGTATTTATTCTAGTGCTTATGTAAATGTTATATTTTTTATTATAAATTAAAAAAAAGTGTGTTTTTTCCATGTTTAATGTGCTTTCAATGTAGTACTTGTAAAGTGTTGTTACTTTTTTTCATATAATAAAAGAAAATATGATTCTTTATTCGTCTTCTCATTATTATTCTTAAACGGAGTAGTAGGAAAATTATTTAGTCATTAGACAGCAATAGTCTACAGTTAGTTGTCTAGGTGAACTGTTGAAGGGAACATGTAGCAATTTAAAACACCATTCAGATCGTTTCTCTGTGGGCCGTCAATGTCAGGCAAAACAACATTCTTAACTAAAATAATTAAAAATTGCGATAAAATGTTTTTGGAAAAGCCGAAAAAAATCTACTATTGTTACAGTATTTGGCAGGAGTCATACGATAAAATAAAAGCGATTGGCACGACGGGATTGGTGCAGATACAATTCATACAGGGACTTGATGTTTTCAGAATTATTGAACCAAACTCTTGGCCGATTATTGACGATCTGGTTGAATCTATTGAACAATGGTCTCAGGAAATGCTACAACTGTTCAGTGTTTGCTCTCATCATGAACAGATTTCCGTTACTCTGGTTCTACACAATCTCTTTCGTCAGAGCAAATGTATGCGAACACTTGCATTGAACTGCACCTACTATATCATCTACAGAGTAGTTCGTGATTGTAGCTCGCTAATAATTCTCAATAAGCAAATATACCCCGGCGCCCCTAAATTTCTGCTCTCAGCATAGAATCAGGCAACTAATAAACCCTACGTATGCATCCTATTGGATCTTAATCAAAATACACCCGAGGATCTGCGTGTACTCACAGATATTTCCGACAATGAAATTACAGTATATCTCCCCGTGAACACTAAAGAGACCTATTAGTCACTATCATAACACTGAAGAAACTAAATGAAAATAGACATTTATTTTCAGTTCTAAGCACTTC
Source organism: Artemia sp. Qi Xiang Cuo (assembly GCF_049724085.1). Classification (NCBI taxonomy): domain Eukaryota; kingdom Metazoa; phylum Arthropoda; class Branchiopoda; order Anostraca; family Artemiidae; genus Artemia; species Artemia sp. Qi Xiang Cuo. Next base: position 3,161,371 of record NC_142797.1, on the reverse strand, counting down.
AAAACCCTCGCTTAGGTAAGCCTTACTCAAACATGGCATTGACAATGATTTCATTAATCTAATATCTGAACTTTGTTTAAATTTGACAGAGGGTAATGTTCATCTGCCAGAAGTAGTTAAGCAAAAGGCAAAGCAACATCGTTCCATTGTATGTACATTAGCCTCTAAAAAGAAAGGAAAGAATTTTAAAAAGAAACGACTTCTTCTAGCGGGCGGTAGCTTTTTCACACTTTTACTGCCAATAATTGCAGGACTTGTAAACAGTTTTCTCTAGAGAATGGCAAAACCCTATAAATTGACTCCAATAGAACTCGCTCTCTCACCCGTGGAACACTTTGAGAACAATCTGAGTAAATTCATTTACAACGAGAATATTGAGGATGATAAAAACTGCTTTTACTTCAAGATGCACTTTGCGGAGTTGACAAACATAAGCCCTATCGTGCGAAGACCAGTGGTATTGATCACAAAAAAGAATTATCTCCTCAGGATTCTGCTGCTGCTGTAACAAAATTAAAGACGGAGGAATGGTATTAACGTTTGTTGAAATTTGTAAATTTATTGCCCTACTCATTGTGTGAAAAAATAAAACAACTCCTAACCTCTCTCACGGAAAGTGGTCAAGATCATATTCCTATGGACAGCGGTGGAGCGTGTGTCATAATTCAGGGCGAGAGATATAACCTAATTGATTTAACCTTTGACACGGCTACATACTGTACTGGACTATTATCGCTTGGCGTTCGTCAGTACAACGTACTTCATGCATTAAACTTCCCCAAAGGCCATCTTGGCAACAGGAGAATTCTAAAAAAAAAATTAATTGTGTACGCACCCTTGTCAACACCATTAAAATATGAACATGAAGAAGAAAAAGAAGATTTTAAATCAATCTTGGAAAATACTAGCACACCTAGTGGAAAATTGACAATGGTGGCGAGGAGGACCACACCATTGATAGCTAGAAAAAAGTGAAAACATATCATGTCACCATCACCCCCATCATCAACCATAACTAGTATACAAAAGGGTAGCGGACGTTACGCTACATGTTTACGTTCAAAATGGTTGAAGTTATGAAAGATGTTTATGAAAATATTGGTGAAGCGGGGAGTTTAAGTTCCCCCATCACTCTTTTCAAAGTCACTGGTGTTCACACTAAAAGTGTACAAGACTATCTACAAAATGAATCAAGTTACACTCTGCATAGAAATCATAGACTTCGTGCTGATCATTATCGAAAAACTAAAGCCTTTTTCCCATTGCATATATTGCAAGCAGATCTCCTAACTCTAGATGAGATTCAACGACCTCACAATACACCGTACGAGTACATTCTACTTGCAATGAGTATTTATAGTCGTTATGCATATGCAACTCCATTGCGGTCAAAGAGAGGCGTTGAAGTTTCTCAGGCCATTGCAAGTATTCTCGAACAGGATTCGTATAAAAAAAATTCAAACAGTACACGGTAGTGAATTTGTTAATCCCCCATGTTGCAAAAGTACTAGTGAAATATAGTACACTGCTCTATCATAGTCTTAGTCCTATAAAGGCTGCATTGGCCGAAAGATTGATAAGAACTATTCGACTTTTAATTTCAAGATATTGTACATTGAAAAATACACCGGCTTTTATTCATGATCTAGATAAAATCTTGTTGATTTATATTCAACAACCTCATCAATCATTTTCCAACTCAAGCCCAACGGAAGTTCATTATTCTTATCATTATACAATTAACACTTTTTTTAAACAATATTCCAATGAAACGACTGTCAAGAAGAAAAAAAACTTAATGTTTGTGATACTGTTCGAATTAATAGAACAACTAATGTTTTTGAAAAGGGGAATTACTTGTGGTCCACAGAACTTTTTGGCAAAAATCCTAGACACTAAACCCATAACTTATCGTTTGCGCGATACCAAAGATGAAGAGATTCTCGGCGGCTTTTATGACTATGAACTACAAAAAGTTAAAAATAATAGTAAAATCTATCAAATTGCAAAGATATTCAAGACTCGTGCTCGCAGGGGTAGGAAACAGTTACTTGTTCGGTGGCTAGGATACAACTCTGATTTTGATTCTTAGATCGGTGTTGAAGATATTGACAATGCCCAATGATTTCTATGTAACATTTATGTCCAACGTTTCCGATCCTCTCTACAACGACTTGAATAAGACAAGTGATTTTTGGACAAAACTCTCACCCGCCATCAAATTCAATGACGGTGCATATGAAGTGGCTCTTGTCGACTGTATTCACAAAAATACCTATGACATCCTGAGAAAGGATCGTGTGTATGATATAAAAGTTATACCATTTGATTGGTCACTCTTTGTCGACTATGAATGGGTTGAAGCACTTAAATCTAGCGAATATCCACATGTCAAATTGAAATATATTGAATTGTCGACTATGAATGGGTTGAAGCGCTTAAATCTAACAAATATCCACATGTCAAATTGAAATATATTGAAGACAATAATATGCCAGATTTTTGTTGTACAATCAATAAAAAAATCTCATATCGTAGGAATGGTACATTTCATTTTAATTAGTCAATAGAACGCGATAGGATTTTCATTACCTCACCTGTTGACAGTGAAATAATTATTCTCAATGATAATCTGAGAGACGTTCTTGGCTTTAAACAGAATATGATCCATGGGAAAAACGCTGGCACCGTTTACGAGATGGATCAAGTTATTTTTGCTGACTATCTACCTGGTTTCGCCTCGGACTCTTGCATATTTCTCTATGCATCCTTTGTGGAAACATCGAGAGTTGGTAATTCAAATGTCCCCCTCCTACGTGTTCTATAACGAAAAACAGCTCATGAACTTTTTCATCAATATAATATAAAGCATCTTCAGTATGTTTCTGTAAACACTTTGTATTCGAAACACTGTCAATAAACACTAAGAACTGAATTGGGTGATCCTCTAGCAATAAAAAAATTTTTAGTAGCGATTAAATGTCATCTTCGACCCATCGTTGAAGTCACCAGCATCACCTAAAATGAACAATAGAAGAACTCTATCTGTCGACCCCGACAACGATTGCTATGTTCGTGCCCGGAGTCCACTTTAAATAGGCAATCGGTTGGGCTACTGCAAGAGGTGTACTACAATGTCTGGCTATGGTCTTTGTAGCTTGCTTGCTAGGCTATTTCGTTCTGCACTACCCCTTGCCAGAAAATATCTATTACCTGCTGCATCAAATTTTGCTGCCTGAACACTACAGGTCTGGGGGTCGGGCAAAAATTTCAAGGAGAGTGTTAATGAAAATATTAGATCTTCAACAAGAGCCGTTGGTGAGGAAGTAAAATCTCAGCAAAATGGGAAGAGCTTAAAAAAGATACATGCACGTCATTCACTCAATCAGTCTTCACCCAAGCGGGAAGCGAAGGACATCAACAAGGACTTTGAGGAATAAAACAAGGAAGACAAATTAGAAGAAGAAAAATATTGTTAGATCAAAGAAGGATTTCTTCTCTTAAGATGACCTTTCTCCCACACAAGGAATGATATCCATCAATCTGTTCCTCATTGAATCTATTCAATGCTGAAAATGTTGATGTCAGTGTCAAGTATGGCTACTATGAACAATTTCACCCCCAACAACCCTTCTCGGAAAATATACACTTTCAAATATTTTCCAATGAAGACTATTTCATTGATTTGTCATCAACATTTATTGATTTAAATGTTACGGTAAAGAAAAAGTCAGATAATACAACTCCAACTGTTGCCGATGGTCTCTCCTACGAAAACTGTATTCTACACAACCTATTCAAACAAATTAATGTATTTATTAATGGAACATTTGTGAGCACTAGCAATAATTTATCAAATTATGCAAGCTACATACAATTCATGATGATGACACCAAAGGCATACAAGGAGTTGAGAGGACAATCATTGGGTTATAAATATTGATCAGGTGTTAACACTGACGGCGAGTTGACTACTGTAGTGAGCCAGGAGTATCATCTGGTTGTAAAATTAAATCATGAGATATTCAATATACCTCAATGGCTAACCCCCATTGTCAAGATTGACATAAGGTTACAAATGACCCTATCGAATTTCATTTTGAGAAAAACACTTCCTGCATCACCCGATGCAAATGTCATAATCACTTCGGCAATTTTCCACGTCCAAAAACAACAGGTTATGGGCTCTGTTGCAATGGCAGTGGAAAAGCTAAGAGCCAATGGCAACAAAATTAAACTTCTTGTTCCTCATACGATCAACAATCAACGTCAAATTGCCACTGGCTCTCTTAGCTATAGTGATTCATCATTTATTAATGGAGAAATCCTGTCAAAATTGGCTTTGGCCATTGTGAAGAGTGGCAGTGCCATTGGATCCTGGATTGAATCCCCCCATGATTTTAATTTTTTCGATCTATGTAGTCTCCTGTGGGTAGTGAGTGGGACCCCACTGTATACTCTATTTTTTGACAAGAAATCCTATAGAGATCTGAATGAGTTGGCTATGCGATCCCTAGATCATGACTCCCAGCTATTTGAAAATGGAACAACCGATTCTATGTTTCAAAAAATCACGGCGTAATTGATTTGGACTTATGGGGGCTCAGGATATGAGTATAGTACGAAAAGGGAATGTACGTTTAGAGTGTACATTTGCCGATGCTTTGACTGAGAGTATCACGCTAATATCATTGAGTCAATTTGAAACCTATTGGAAAATCACACCCGAACGCAGTGTTCTACTAGACCTAGCACCAAGAACACTAACCAAATAAACAACGTATTTAGTATGGATCCATACATGTCCCAGTACAGGTCCTATTGCATACCATCGGATTTCATTGAAAAAAATTCCAAGTGTTAACAATACCCTAATGATTGTTAATAGCAGTCCATCGACTTTGAAGACCGGTCATTGGCTATGCATCTTTCAAACAGCGAAGAATATTGAGTTTTTTGATCCTCTTGGTCTAACGTGTAAATTCTACACTCCAGCAACTTTATTGAAAGCAGTGGGAAAACTATTATTCAAAATCAACGAAGAGTACAGGATTTAACGACTAAGACATGTGGCTTTCATGCACTACTCTTTATCATGTTCAGATTTTGTGGCTATACCTACAAGCAGTTTCTTGACATTTACGTTGACTTTCCTCGATTGAACGACTTTCTAGTGGAAAATAAACCTACAAGCGTGTTTAATATTGATTTTAGTGCCCTACGAATAAAATTTTCTAAAAATGTATGTGAAATTGTTTATTAATAAATGAACAAAATGTATATACATGATAAAAACGACTTTTCTACTCTTTATATTTCATCTTCTACTAGGTATAGGTATTTGTCGACAACAACCAATGCAGGTAGATTATCTGAATTCACGGTATACTGATCCTAATGTACTGCAATGTCAGGGTCACATTTTCTACAGTAGAGTGTAACTTCACTCTTGCCATAATCTCTTTGTATAGTCAATGATAATATTCTCATTCATTTTGTAGAATTCACATGTTTCAATTTGCTTATTTGAAGCAATGTCACAAACAGTGTCTTCAAGTGGCGAATCACGTTCCGTCACAGCCAAATAAAAATCAGTGGTCTTATAATCATAACACCCATTGTCATCACAACGATGATGTAGAAACCATATTCTTTTGTTGTTCCAACAGTTGAATCGCTGACCCGGCTCCTCCTCTCAGAAAAATCTAAAACCACGACGATACCATTCTCGTAGCAAAAAACTAAAATCATGTTTAGGATTCTTACCAATCATAACGGTAAATGTATTCTCCCATTGATTACATTTATCATAGTGGCAATTGGAGCATAGGTGCCCTCTAGGATGAGAGTCACACACCTCTTCAAGACAGGAATTACAACCTTTAATCTGTACAGCATATCTTCTTTGCAATTTGCACGGGTTGCATAATCTACACTTTTCATCATGCTCATCAATCATTCTGGAATTCTCACATGATGACCAACTGCCCAGTGTTTGCATGCACAGTGGGCATTTATAGGACATTTCTCTATCTGCCGAAGCTCTCATCATCACAATGTAACTGAGCTACCAACAACAACAAATTGTGTAGTATAGAGAGAGAGAGAGAGGAGTAAATCATCCTTTGAACGTCCTTATTCTCATGAAAATAAAGTCCTAAATTCTTTACATGACTCATACAAGCATAACCACCATATCATTTTGCCGTGCTGGGATTAATATGTCAATAAATTACTTAAATGAATTTGGACCACAATGTAGAATCTTCATGCTATAGTCTAATGATGAAGAATCACTTTTCATTATATCAACACCCATTCCCCGAGAATATGTCTTCCTTTGAATAGACAGCTCTAGAAAATCGTCATCTAGAATCGAAGCTTTTCCAAAAAAACAAGACTGTCCATGATTCGCTCTTTCCCAAATTTATCTATTTTTTAGAGTCCTAACAATCTCACAACCAACATCAGACTAACCAGAATTTTTTTTCTACTCTAAAAAATATACGCTACTCTACAATAGAATGAAAAATATCATTCATTTAAAAACAATTCTATTGATCGTAGTTACAACAATCATAATTATTACTGCATTTTCTTCTCATTAGTATATTCCACTGGCGCATCTAATCCTGGCCAAAGTCTATTCATATGCACAATGTTCAGTTTTACAGAAAAACATAATTGCTCCTCCAGCTTAAATTTGCTTAATGATATTACGTATCTAGCTTACATATCGTCCCATTCAAGGCATAGTCTACAGCCTCCGGTTATTTCCACAGTCACATTTGGTACTCGTATATCTTTGCTGCTGCTACCGACTCCACCATCAATCTTCAATAGTGAAAATGCTCCACTCATTTTCTCTCAAATAAATCCTCTCAAATAAACTATTCTCTCTGAATTCAATTCTCTTACTAATTTGAATTGCAATTAAAACCACTCCTTTTATTTGAATCCAATCACCAATCAAGTTATCGTATATAGAATAACCTCCGCTGTCTCTGATTGGCTCTAAAAATGGGTGTTGTCACAAAAACCAGTCTGATTGTCTTATACAATCTCGACCTATACTCTCAAAACATGTTTGACCACTTTATAGGTTTGCCAGCTTTTTTAAAATGCCCATGTGAAACTGAAGTGTATATTCTTGTGCAATTGATATCAATAGCAAAAAACCAGTCTGAATGTCTTATACAACCTTGACTATACTCTCAAAACATGTTGGACCACTTCATAGGTTTGCCAGCTTTTATGCAATGTGAAGGTGAAACCACAATGTATATTCATGTACATGCTAGAGATAAGACAAATTACGCAACCCCCCGTGAAACCTTTATATAACTTAATACTGGGGTGGCTAAATACTTTATGTCTGTGATCCATCTAAACGTTTAGAACAGTAAGCCCCTACGTGAACTAAAATCTATACACGATTAAGTAGCGATGTAAATAAAAAGATACTACGAGATATATGGTCATCCGAATGGCCCTTCTGCAATATCTCCGGAATGGTTTGGGAAATCAAGGTGAAACTTTCAGGGAACGTTAGAGAGGCCAGATATTAATTAAGTTCTGACTTTGGGGGAAGGAAAAAGGGGAGTAGTTTAATGTTGTTCCTAACCAGCTAAACGTTTTGTGCCATAAGGTCTTTTTGGGCCTGCAATCTATTCACAGTTAGGTAGCAATGTATATCAAATAATCCAAAATGTGTACCTCTAAAATTCGAAGAACGGCCTTGAAGATCAAGTTGAAAATCTCAAGGAGCGTTGGGGGGGGGGCAATTGTAAACTGTATCTTGACTTTGGGTAAAAAGATAGATGGAAAGGGTTTAAAGATTCTGGTCTGTAATCTGTTTAAAATCTTTTGCACTATGAGCCCCTGTTTCACTAGAATATAACCCCAGTGAAGAAACAATGTCAACGGAAAGAAACTATATGTACCTAGGTAATGAAAATAGCGTATCTGCATTATCTCAGAAACAATAGCAGGGGTCGCGATAAACTTTACAAAGGGTCCTGGGGGACCATGTGGATCCAAATTTTGACGTTGGGAAGTGGCGGAGGTAAAACGAGGAAAACCATTTATCCGAGTTATCAATATGGCACATCTAGAACATCTCTGGAATGTGTTGAAATTGAGCTGAGACTTCTTTTTTTGTCAGTGGGGGGTAAAAAACTTCATATTCATTGTGTTTAGAAGGGTTTGGCGGCCAAGAAACGTTTTGCCTCCGATCCACCAAGAATATGGCACTATTAGGCCCAATGGAACTTTAAATCTATTCACGGTAAAGTAGTTAGGTAAATCAAAAGACTTTATATGTACCCACGCCATCAAACTAGCGTATCCGTAATATTTCGGGATCACCAGAGGGGAGACCGAGCTAAATTCTTCAAGGTGGGTTTGAGGAGGGCAAAAAAACTTCCTATATAATGTTTAAGGAAAGCAATAAGAGTGCCAAAATACTATTATCTCCTAAATATTGGTTCGTCCGAAAAAAAACGGAAATTTTTCTCTTCAAAGTATAAAACTTGATGCCGTTTTCTATCAGGTGAAGAGCAAACTTGTTAACAGATTTTTTTTTTAAGTTTTCAACCCGAAAGTGGACCTAAAACTTTTTTCCAATCAGTCAGGATTCTTGTTAAGCCCAGTTTCTTGACTTTCAATTTTTTGATCATTTAATAGCATAAGACTAAAAGATTCGACACGCACAAAAATCTGGCCTTAAATTTTATCTCTCCAACTGGGTTTAAAATGACATTTATAAGTTCTATGGTCAGGTGGACCTCAATGCAGAAATCAGATTTGATACTATTTTTGGCTGTATTAGTTTGTAACTGTTGAAAATATACCCAAAAAGTTTTCGCCTTTGAGGGACTTGTAACTTAAAGGGCATTTGGACAGACCCAGGTAGATATAAATTAAAACAAAATGTTTTGAAGATTGGTCATGTTGATGTTTGATATTTGAAAATTGACCAAAAAATTTCGCTTTTCAGATTGACTCAGGGGAACCTTCATAAAGTTAAAAGCTGCAGAAATTTATTTTTTACTGACTCCAGAAGCCAGAAATACACTCCAATTTTCTTCATTTCCAACTCGCTTAAAAAGCACTGGACATGTATACTGGGAAAAACGGACCAAACCGGAAAAATATTCATAAACAAGGATTGCATCAATTCGTGAGACCACCGAATAGACCATATACAATTTTTCTCCGGTAAGTGTGAACTTTTAAAAGTAAATCCATCTTAGAATATCCACGCCAAATGGAGAATTTAAAATAGGCCATGGTCAATTGTCCATAGTATAATAGTCTAAACAGAAGGTTTCGAGTCTCTCATATTGACAAACCACAGGAAATTACTCAGCAAAAATGAAAAATGTGAGAATTTACTATGCAAAAAATAAAAAAGTGAAATTTAGCTAGCAGAAAAATATGCATAAAATCTAATTAGCATAATCACATGTATTAAAATTTACGCAGCTAAAACCCAAATTTACTAGGATTTACTTAGCAAAACTAAGATGATTTAAAATTTGGATAGCAAAAAAAATATGCATGAAAATTTGGTTTGCAAAGAACACGATGCATTAAAGTTTTCTAAGCCAAAAACAAGATACATTAAAACTTGGTGAGCATAAGAAACTATGCATTAAAAATAGGATAGCAAAAAAAAACAAAATGGATTAAAATTTGTTTAGCAAGAACAAGATGCATTAAAATTTCTTAAAATAATAGCTGATTTCATATAGATTTAAGAACAATAAATAAAGCAATAAAAGTTTTTTCAATGGGACATCCGTAGAATTTCAGAAGTCATTTATGATCTTTCAAACAAAACCAATTTTATATCAACAATTGATATACAAAATGGGTTCATTCACTGTAACTTGGCTCAAGAAAGCCAAAAATATTTTAGTTTTTCTAATAAGGGAATTTCTTATGTGTACCACAAGGGTCAATTTTCTCACTTCGCGCCTTTGTTGAATTTCTAAGCCAAGTATATGGGCCTGAATTTTCCTCATTTTTGTCTAGTTATGTAGACGACTTAGCAATACACACTTCTGGAACCTTTGAGGAATATTTGCAGAATATTGAACTAACTTTACAACAATCTATAAAATTTAATATCAGAATTAATCTTGACGTGTCTTAATTTTTTCAGAATGTTGTGACTAGTTAGGTTTCCACGTCTCTACCAAAGGAGTAAAACCACAAACTCAAAAACTGGATTCCATAAGAAGAATAGAACCACCTACATATATTACAGGAACTAGATCATTCCTAGGCTTAACAGGTTATTATCAACAATAAACAATTATCAACAATTTTATCACAATTATGTAAAACTAGCCGAACCTTTGATTCGTCTAACCAGAAAGAATGTTCTTTTTATTTTCGTTCCAGAACAAAGTGAAGCCTTTGAGAAGTTAAAGACGGAAAATTTCCATCTTAATAGTATTTTTCTAGAATTCCTGGATAGGGACAAGGAATTTTGCCTTGTCACAGATGCATTGGAAAGAGTATTGCATCGATTTTAATGCAACGATGTGAGAAAACTGATCGATTTCGGATGGTAGCAACCTATTCAAAGGTTCTGAGTGGTGCAGCCCCTAGATTTGAAAATCATAATAGGGAACTTTATGCCTTAGTACAAAGTTTCAAACATTTTCGAAAAGGATATTTATGGGCCGCAAGAACCTACATTTTTGTAGATTATGCTGCTCTCACATATCTAAAGCTAGCAAAGGATCTCCATTCAAAATTATATCGGATTGCTGTCCTTTTAGATAATTATTTATACACTTATCACGATAGATAGATGGCACCAATAGAAATCCTGTTGATTACTTAAGCCGTCCCACCTCGGAGTTTGTTCAGCAAGATCGATCTATCGATCTTTACGAGTTAAAAGAAGAGTATCTAGCACTATTAGGGGATGAAGTACCAATCAATTATTTTAATTAATAAAGAGGAAATGAAAACATCCAAACAGAGGGTCCAGAGATTGGAGTAGCAATTTAGGAAATAATGAAATTGGAGAGTATCCTCTTAAGTTTAAATGCTTCCCATATTGTTTACGAAAAAGATGAAAGGCTTAAAGGAGGTATTGAAAAACAGTCAGGCCAGATTGGGTTGACTAGGCCCAATGAGGGATGTGAGTAAATTTTAGTTAGTTTAAGCACTCCTGGGACTAGCAAATATCAAGATAGGGGTGAACTCAATATCGAAAGTAATGAGGGGAATCTTCCCACCATGATAGAGAACAGGCCAATCAGGGATTGACATGTGACCTCCGGATCTATCCATGATAAACTTGAGTTTGCCATGAGGCAAACATGACAAACTACTACTACAACTTCTACTGCTAGTACTGTTACTAAAAATACTGTTACTACTGTTACTACTGTTACTACTGCTGCTACTACAGCTACAACTGTTTCTTTTGCTATTACTACTACTACTACTACTACTATAGTGCTACTACTAAAGCTAAGATTATTAAGTTAAGAATTTCAGGGAGTGCTGAGAGAAGGTTTAACTAAATTGTATGCAGGTTGTCAAACGGAAGTATCAGTACGATCTCAGTAACTGGTTAGGGCTAGGATATTAAGCTGAAAATTTCAAGGTATGTTAAGGGAAATTGTTGAAAAAAAGGCGCTATGTGTATACCGGCACTAATACTACTGTCACTACTACGTCTACTACTACTACTGAGGCTAAAGCTATTAAGGTAAAGCTTTCAGGGACTGTTTTGGGGATGTTGAACTAAATACAAACACAATGTTCTCCTGTAGGTTATGTTGAGAGGGATGTTCAACCAACCACAAGGCACTATGTGCATACTCCTACTATTACTGCTACTCCTACTGCAATTACCGCCACTACTAACGCTAGTGGTTATTAACATAAAAATTTTAGGGAATATTTAGGGGGATGTTGAATTAACTAAAAAAACACATTGTGCATACAGGTTGTCAAAAGGGCATATAAGCAATATCTTAGGAGCACCTTAGAGTATTAAGGCTTCAAAGGTTAAAAGAATGAATGTGAACACTATTGGTAATACTGAGTGAGAATTTGAAGTAAACCAAAACGCAGGACCTGTATACGGTTGCCAAAAGGGCGTATCAGTATTATCTTGGGAATGCATTGAAGTATTAAGTTAAAACTTTCATGGTATGTTAAGGGGGGATTGAAATAACCAAAAGGCACTATGTACATGCTACTACTACTGCTGCTACTGATAATACTGCTACTAAGTCTAAAGGTATTAGGAGAGATTTCAGGAAATGTAAAGGGAAGGGGTGTTGAATCAAATCGAAACACACCATGTGCATGCAGGTTGTCAAAAGGACATATAAGCAATACATTAGGAACAGTTGAGAGTATGAACTATAAGAGTTGAAACTTTAAGAGCAAATTAAGGCGTATGTTGAACTAGCCAAAACACACTATGTTCATGCTAAAACTGTTGCTACTACTACTGGTATTACTACTATTGGTACGACTTCTATTACAACTGAGGCTAAGGACATTAAAGGTAAACTTTCAAGAAATATTTAGGAGGATGTTAAAGTAAATCAATATATACAACTTGCAAACAACTGGCCAAAAGAGCGTTAGTAAAATTTATCAGAAACGGCTAAGATAGTTGAAACTTTCAGGTCATGTCGAAGGGAAAAATGAACTGACCAAAAGGCACCATGTGCATAATGCTACTATTACTGCTGCTACTCTTTCTATAACTTCTACTATGACTACTATTGCTACCATAAACAATCAATTACAAGTAAAAACAATAGATATTTTTTTCTAAAGATAGTAGAATTTAAACTATAAATGAATATTTTAGTCCTAAGTCCATTGGTTGTCCTCAGAACAATACAAACGAAAATATAAAACAAAAACTTACATTAGAATATGAGCTTTAAAACTGAAAAAAAACTAAAAACTTACAAAACAGCCCCAGCATCGTGACTTCAACGAATTTCAACCAAGTCCTGGTTGAACTTTGTTGAAGTCATGATGCTAGGGCTGTTTTAAAAGTTTTATTTTTTAATTTTTTAAAGTACTTATTTTAATGTAAACTTTTCTTGTATATTTTCGTTTGTCTTGTCCTGAGGACAACCAATGGACATAGGACTGAAATATTTGTTTACAATTTGGAATTCTACTGTCTTTATCAAAAATATGTCCTACGGTTTTTACTTGTAACTGGTCATTTTTGATGGAAAGGTAGTTTGGTCTTCGTCGCTATTTACTATTACTACTGTGGGTAAAGCTATTAAGATGAAGCTTTAATGGAACGTTCCTGGTAAAATTGACATAAATCAAACATACTAATTGCACGCAGATTTTCACAAGGACGTATCAGCACTATCCGAGGAATAGTTTAAGATATTAAGTTGAAACTTTCATGGGATGTTGGGGGTATGTTCAACTAGATCGAAACAGACTATGTGGATGCAGGTTATCAAAAGGGCGTAACAGCTATATTTTAGGAAAAACTTAGAGTAATAAGTTGAAACTTCCGGTACATATTAAGGGGAATGCTGAACCGATAAACAGGTGGTATCAACAAAATACAACTAATACTTCTACTGCTTCTACTAATACTACTATTGGGTCTAAGGGTATTAAAGAGGTTTTTAGGAAATGTTAGAAGGATTTAAAATTAAACTGAAAGAACCAAAAGTATATGCAGGCTGTCAATATCCGGGGAAGGCATATAATTAATAGTGAAAATTTTCAGGGCATGTTTAGGGGGATGCTGAACTAATAAAAAGGCACTCTGTGCATGTTAATACTACTGCTGCTACTACTAGTATTTGTACTAATACTGCTGCTGCTACTAGTACTTCTATTACTAAGGCGAATTGAAATAGGGTGAAACTTTCAGGAATTGTTAGGGGATGTTAGACTAATCAGAACAAACTCTGTGTATGCAGACTATCAAATATTAAAGTATTAAGTTGAAAGTATTAGGGTATGATGAGGGGATGTTAAACTAATCAAAAGAGTACAATATGAATATCACTAAGGCTAATTCTACCAATACTACTACTAGTGCCTCTACTACAACTCCCAGTACTAGTACTATTGCTTCTGCTGCTACAATTATTACTATTGCTAAATTGTTGGATAAAGCTTTCAATGAATAGAGGCTGGTGTTGAACGAAATTGAACACAATGTTTGCATGCAGCTTGTCAAAAAGGCATGTCAGCAATTTCTAAGAAACAATTTAAGAGTATTAAAGAGAAGCTTTCGTGGCACTTTTTGGGGGTATAAATGTAATTTAAAATAAACTATATGCATCAGGGGTATCAAGAACGTGCATCAGCAATATCTCAGTAATGTTTTAGGGTATAAAGCTAAAACTTTCAGGGCTACTAAAATAAATATTACTTTTGTTACTATTTCTACTACTACTAAAACTACTACTATTTTTACAACTATTGAACTAAATCAGAAGAGTTTAAGTACATCCAAGATGTCAAAATGGCACAGATGTAACATCTAAACCGTTGAATAGCTTATTAAGTTGAAAATTTCAGCGAAAGTTAATGGGATATTAAAAATAAGTAAAAAAAAACTATGTGTATTCAAGTTGCTAAAAGGGTTCCTGTGCAATATCACAGAAAAAAAATCAGGAAAAGCGTTGGACCTTCAGGGTATGTTTTTGGATATGTCCAAATAAACGAATAGACACTATGTAAAAGCATATTATCCTAAGGACATATCTGTAATATCTCAGGTACAGCTAAGAATATTAATTTACAATTTTTAGGACATGTTGATTAGACAAATTAAACTAAATAAAAATTCACTGTGTGCATCCAGCGTTGTCAAAAGGGTTTATCTATAATATCTCAGGAAATTTTACAGGAATTTTGTTGAAACTTGCAGGTCACGGGGAGGGGGATAGGTGATTAACATTTTTCTATATTCTAGCTGTAACATGATAGGGGTTAGAACTCTGTAATTTCTTTCAACTATGCTGAATAAAATGGCTATTTTCATGTTTTTATTGAATGTGTTTGGAGAAATGATGGTTGGTGGAGGAGATCATATTCACGTTTGACTATTAAAAAGGGCAGTAGAACTTTCAATTTCCAATCAAATGAGCTCCCTTCGAAGTTTCTTCGACAACTCCTTCTGTACGAAGTACCCTGGTAAACATAAAAAATACATTGTGTCCACATCACTGCTTACTCAGGCAGTGCTATTACACTTCCTACGTTATCCCAATAATAATATAGGAGGTTACCCTCCTAAGACAAAAGATCGCATCGAAACTTCCAAAACCTGAAACCTAGGCTAGAAGATAAATAGGCATTTGTAAATGGTAAGAAACATAGGCTACTATTTGTCTTCTGAGATATAAAAATGTACTGAAAATAAAAATAGAAAAATTCGTTTGTGTATTTACTTGAGTCGTGTACCCTATAGCGGTCTGGCCATTTGAGGACCCTGATGGCCTTGCGCAAAAACTACCCTGCCAATTCAATAAAAGAATATCCACCTATCTGACCCCAAAAAATCAAACGTTAAAAACTCATTGTCTAACCATTAAGATGATTCATCCGTAGACATAGATTCTCAGACATTAACAATGTAACAACTCTACAAAGACAAAAAGTGTTGTAGCGGAAAAAAAATAAAGTAAGTTTAAAGGAGCTTAAAAAAAGGTCAAATAGGCGTTTAGCTAATAACTAGGACTAGGGGTCCATCAATTAATTTAGAAAGGAAATACTAATAAATTACAAATTATATTTATCTTTAATTAGAGCCAGGGCCAAATAATAATAGTTTCAGGACGTCTCATAATTTTTGACTTTTCAATATTATAATTATAAGAAAGAAGACGATTAAGTAGTATATTTTGTTTATGCTGAACAAAATGGAATAGCGCTGTTAAGTGCAAATTAGATTCTGACCTTTAGAAGTCAAGGGGGAATTAGCCCTAATCCTCTTTTCGGTAGTTTCTGCTTGTTTTGAGTTTGCCTTGGCTATTTACTGTAATTTTTCTTTGTTTTGTGGTTTATTTATTTATTGATAATGATTTATAGCAGTTTTACGCTGTAAAAGTAGTAGGACATCATTTCTGCCCATCTTTAATTTAACGTAGCTCTTCGCTTTTCTTTTACTACTTACTTACTTAAGTCCCATCCATCCTCATGGGACGTCTTGGGGCCACTCCTTTCAAAGAAATCTGATGAACTAGGGCTCGATATGCTGTTCTGTCAAGTGCTTTTCGGAATAGTTGGGCGATGCGTTGTTGGTCAAAGTTTTTCGATCCACTTTTTCGAGGTCTTTCCAGTGGTCTAAGTCCTTCAGTTGTCCATTCAAGCGCGATCTTGGGCAGGCGTTCGGGATTCATTCGTTTTACGTGGCCGAACCAGCGTAAAACCAGCGCGAACCAGCGTGGCCGAATTCGCTTTTCTTTGAAAACTCCTTTTTTGAAAAAAAGTTTTTTTTTTATCAATTAAGAGAAAAAGGAGGATCCATATATTTATTAGGGTTCTTGGAATATTTGGAATATTTTTAGTCAAAAGTGATGGAGGACAATTAGCCGTCGCTCCCTCCCTCGACACCCTCTTTTCTTCAAATGCATCTAATCGATATTTTGATATAGCTATTTTGTTCAAAACATTCGAAAGAACAAATTACAGAACCTCCAGGGATGAAACATACCCACAGAGCCCTGGCGCAAGGATTTTAAGCTATGCACTCGGGGCATATAAGGTTTTTATGAAATTAATAAAAACAAATTTTGCACAAAATAAGTTTTTTTTCAAAAAGAAGTAGAGAACTCCATTAAACCAAAAATGAACAAAAATAGAATCAATTAATCTACCCAGCATACAACTACCACAAATCAGTATCAATAAATAAATGAGACCCAAAACGAAAAGAAATTAAAATAAGTCAAACTCAAAACGAGCAGAAATTAATCTGAGTAGGGTTCTAAACCCTATGCTTTCTAAGAGCCAGAACATAATTTGCAGTTTACTGAAAAAAATTCAAACAAATTTACGGAAAAAAAATATGCATTGCCAATTTAATATACATATGCTGATATTTATTCCTTAAAATATTAATTAATTTTTGTTTTCTTAAAGTTATAAGTGAAAACATTTGAAATATTTTTTTTCAGTAAAGTACAAATTATATTCTGGCTTTTAGGAAGAATAAGGTTTAGAACCCTAGTCAGATTAATTTCTGCTCGTTTTGAGTTTGAATTATTTTAATTTCTGTTTTTTCTTTTTTTTTGGGGGGGGGGGTCTTCATCTATACATTGATACTGATTTGTGGTAGTTGTATGCTTGGTAGATTATTTGATTCTATTTTTATTCATTTTTGGTTTAATGGAGTTCTTAACTTTTTTTGAAAAACTTATTTTGTGCCAGAAGTTTTTTTTATTAATTTCGTTCGTTTTATACTGACATAGTCTTTTTCAGTGAGAAAGACTGAGCCTCTTCTGAAGTTAAACAACCATCCCTTCCATAAAAACCTTAAATACTCCCTGGGCATAACTTTCAACCCTTGCCCCTAATCTCTGGGGTTTGTTTCAACCCCAAAAGCCTTGTTATTCTATATTTAGACTACTTTAGAATGGCTATCCCAAAATTTCTATTACACACATTTGGGGACAGTGTGACGTGTGTGTATGGGTGAGAGGGTAGCTGCCCTCTGATCACTTTGACTCTTAAAAAGGGCAATAGAGCGTCTTGTTACCAATTCAAAGAACCCACTTTGAAGTTTGTATGACCACACTTACTATAAAAACCATATATGTCCCCGGGGTGCAACTTACAACCCTTTTCCTGAGGAGTAGGGGGATTTATTATCCTCAAAGACATAATTTCAAGACCTTTCTGATAGGCTTAACAAAATGGCTATATCCAAATTTTGGAAGTGTTTGGGGATATGATAGGCGTGGAGGGAGACATTTGCTCTCTGGTCCCTTTCGACTAATAAAAAAGGCACTAGTTCTCTGAATTTCCAATCGAATGAGCCCTTTTTGAAGCTTCTATGGCAAAACTTTTTATAGAAAAGTGGCTATGGGGCTATGGGGCAAAAGTCATGAGGCTATGGGGGGAGGGTTGTAATCCTCAAAGAAATAATTTCCAGACCCTTCAACTACTTGAACAAAATGGCTATATCAAAATGTCGATAAAATAAAAGTTCAAAATAGGGATACAATCCTTTTTAATAGACAGTGTATAAAAAATTTAACAAAAAATACAAGATATTTCGGTTATCTCAAACTTTTAATTGAATGTGTCTGGGGAAATGGTGGGCGACAGAGGGGGGTTGGTTACTCTTTATTCACTTTCGACTATTAAAAAGGGCACTAGCCCTTTCAATTTCCAATCAAATTAGTCCTTTTTGAAGTTTCTACGACAACACTTTCTATAAGAACCTTATTCGCCCCCAGTATATAAAATACGACCCTTGCCCTGAGGGCTCTGAGGGGTTGCCTTCCTAAAAGACCTAATTTCCAGAACCTTTAACTATATTGAACAAAATGAATATTTAAAAAATTTTATTGGATCTGTTCGGAAAAAAGTTGGGCCTGAGAGGGGGGTAATTTGCCCTCCAATTACCGTGACAATTGCGGGCGTAAGAGGGGGGTTAGCATCTCTCGTTGAGGTTTGTTTTTTTTTTGGGGGGGGGGGTTCATCCTAAAAACCATAATTTCCAGAACTTTCAACTACGTTGAACAAAATGTTTATCTCAAAATTCTAATTGAATGTGTCTGGGGAAATGGTGGGCGTTAGAGAGGGGTAGGTTGTTCTCAATTCACTTTCGACTATTAAAAAGGGCACTAGCCCTTTCAATTTCCAATCAATTGAGCCCTTTTTGAAGTTTCTACGACAACACTTTCTATAAGAACCTTATTTGCCCCCAGTCAATAAAATACAACCCGTGCCCTGAGGGCTTTAAGGGGGTTGTCATCCTGAAAGACCTAATTTCCAGAACTTTTAACTACGGTGAGCAAAATGAATATCTCAAAATTTTAATTGGATGTTTTTGGAGAAAAATTGGGCGTGAGAGGGGGGTAGTTTGCCCTCTAATTACTGTCAACTATTAAAAAGGGCATTATCCCTTTCAATATTCAATCGAATGAGCCTTTTTGAAGTTCTACGAGGGCGCTTTCTATAAAAACCTTATATGCCCCCAGGGCATAACTTACAACCTTTGCCCTGAGGGCTGTGGGGGGTTGTCTTCCTCAAATGCATAATTTCTAGAACTTTTAACTATATTGAAAAAAATGGCTATCTCAAAATTTTGATTGGATGTGTTTGGGGAAAAGGTCGTCGTGACAGGGGGGTTAGTTGCCTGTATTTACTTTTTGACTATTAAAAAGGCCAATAGCCATTTCAATTTTCGATGGAATGAGCCCTTTTTGAAATTTCTATGACAACGCTTTCTATAAAAAACCTCTTATGCCCCCAGGGCGTAATTTATATCCCTTGCCCTAAGGGCTTTGGAGGGGGGTTGTCATCCTTAACGACCTAATTTCCAAAACTCTTAACTAAGTTAAACAAAATAGCTATCTAAAAATTTTTATTGCATGTGTTTGGGGAAAAATTGGGCATGAGAGGGTGGTTAGTTGCCCTCCAATCACTTTCGAATATTAAAAAGGACACTAGCCCTTTGAATTTCCTATTGAATGCGCTCTTTTTCAAGTCTCTACGACAAAGCTTTAAATAAAAACCTGATATTTCCCCAGGATATAACTTATAACCCTTGCCCTGAAGGCTGTGGGGGGGGGGGAGTTGTTATCCTCATAGACCTAATCTTCAGAACTTTCAACTACGTTGAACAAAAGGGCTATCTGAAAATTTTGATTGGACGTGTTTGGAGAAAAGGTGGGCGGGAGAGGGGGATTAGTTGCACTCCAATCACTTTCGACTATTAAAAGGAGTACTAGCCCTTTGAATTTCCAATTGAATTGGCCTTTTTTGAAGTTTCCACAGCAACGCTTTCTATAAAAATCTTATAAGCCCCTAGGACATAACTTACAACCCTTGCTCTGAGGGTTTTAGGGGTGTGTCCTCCTCAAAATACAATTTCTATCTGGTAATCAACTACGCTGAACAAAATGGCTATCTCAAAGTTCTTATCGGATGTGTTTGGAGAAATCGTTGGCGTGGAAGGGGTGTTAGTTGCCTTCCAATCACTTTCGACTATAAAAAGGGCACTAGCCATTCCAATTTCCAATCGAATGAGCTCTTTCCGAAGTTTCTACGATAACCCCTTCGATGCGAAGTGCCCTGGTCTAAAACCAAAAAAATGATAAAGAAAGAAAAATAAAATATTGTGCCAACATCGTTCTTTACTTAGGCAGCGCGATTGCGCTGCCTATAGTTTGTGGTCGTATAATCTTGGGGCTCATATAATTTGGAAACTATATCCTGCCCTTTTTAAGGTCGAAGGTGACTGGATGGCATCAACCCCCCCCCCCATTCCCCCTCCTTTCCAAAATCAAAAATCTAATGACAATTTCGTGACATCTATGTTTTTCAATATCTTTGAAAGTTCCTGTAATTATGCCTTTGGGAATGTCACCCTCCCTCCCCCACAGCCCTCAGAGTAAGGGCTCTAAGTCAGGCATTTCATCCATTGTTTGCATGTAATATATTTTATTGAGAAAGGTATGCATATTTCACCTTTACTTTTCTCAAAGACAAAGGGCATTCAGGTGAGACTTTCAGAGAATGTTTAGGAGAGTGTCGAATTAAATCAAAATATGTTATGTTTGTACGGGTTGTCAAAAGGGCATGACTCAAGAATGACAGGGTATATTAATTGGGAACTTTTAGAAAATCATAAGGGAGATGATCAATTGACCAAAAAGGCAAAATTTGCACGCCACTGCTACTACTACAACTGCCACTACTACTACTGCTACTACAACTACTGCTACTACAACTACTACTACTACCACTTCTACCACTAAAACTACTGCTTCCGTAGTGAGTAATACCAAGGTAGAGGATATTAAAATGCACATTTGAGGAAACGTTGAGGCGAAAGTTGAACTAAATTAAAACATATTATGTGCATAAGGATTGGTGACACAGGCGTATCAAGGGGCATCATGAGGGGATGTGTAACTTACCAAAAGACAATATGTGCCTGCTACTACTGCTATAATACAGGTGCTTCTACTGCTAGTACTATTGCCAGCACAACACTATTACTGCTCCTACTACTACCATTACTGCTCTGACACTAGTACTATTAAGGCGACGCGTACGAATGTGAATATTTGACAGAATGTTGAGGGTGAATTTGAACTATATCAAAACACACTAAGTGCAAGCATATTTTCAAAGGGGCGTATCTCAAGAAATTTGGATATTAAATTCAAACTTTCGGGAAATGCTTAAAGGGGAAGATCAATTGACCAAAAGACAATACGTGCCCACAACTACTAATAGTTTTTAATACGCTACTACTGTCGTGTTTCTTCGTGGATGACCTAAACACTGACCCGATTCAGATAAATGTAAATAATAGCCGACTATTGAATATTTTCTTATCATTTGGGTTACTTCTATCAATCAACATACCTACGAGGGTCACATATATAACCCCGACATGTATTGATATTATATTCTCAATTGTTAACCGTGATTCCCTCTGATTCCCCCCGTATTGTTGTTAGTGACATTTCTGACCATTTCGGCGTGTTGTCTAGACATGCTATTCCTCTAGAAACGCCACTAATCCAGAATGCCACTTTTGTCCCTAATTAATTGTGCATTCAAAGAGGGTTTCTTCTTGTTATGTTTTAAATTATCTTGTGTGAGTTCTGTTCATAAGACGGTGAGACAAGTTATTTAAGAAATTTTAGGCCGATTTCTGTTTTTTCTGTGCTATCACGTGTTTTAGAAAAGTCTTTTGCCGCCCTTCTTTATGCATATTTAGGGCGTCATAATGTGTTAAATCCCACCCAATTTGCATTTTGACATGGTTACACAGCATAAGAGGCTGTTGTTTATTTAAGCAGCGAAGTCAATCAAGTGAAAGTCAGCGTAGCCAATCAAGTCAATCAATGAAGGATACTGGGTTTTAGCAATATTTTTAGATATAATTAAAGCTTTGACACAGTCGATCATGATCCGCTTCATCCAAAGTTTGACCATTATGGCATAAGACGTCCTGGGCTTAACTTTCTACGAGCATTCTAAGCAGGACAGTTACAGTTCAGATTGATTCAAAGCGCTAACCCATTTTTCCTATTACCTGTGGAGTTCCACAAGGCTCTGTTCTTGGTCCGCTATTATTCTTAATTTTTGTAAATGACCTAAGTCAGTCTATGTACTTAGAATACAGTGAATTATTCCGTGATCAACAAGAAGTGACATGTCACTTGTTTGTCTTGCAAGAACTGAAAAGGGATTACTTGAATTAAGCAAGCGATAGTTAGACAGAGTTTCAACTTGGATGCGTTTAAATAACCCACAAGTTCATCCAGCTAAGAGTAGTTTTGTTATATTCTCGAGAACAGCTACTTATTATTCAGACATTTCTTGATTGCAATATGGCTATGGTGAGATTGAAAGGAAGTCTTGCGTCAAGTATTTAGGTATTAAACTTGATGAAACTTGGTTATTTAGGAAACATGTTGAGAATGTGTCAACGATTTTATCACTTAGCATTGGTATACTTAGAAAACTCGCACATTTTGTCCCGCATCACATTTTAACGATGTTTTTTCTCTATAATACATCCGTATATTATTATTCTTCTATTATTTATTCTTTTATTCTTCTATTATTCTATTTATTCTTCTATTATTTATTATTATTTATTATTATCTTCTATTATTATTATTCTTCTATTATTCTCTATTATTCGTATTTATATTATTCTTCGGGATGGTTAGGACGTTTCCGTCACTAGTGAATCTAATTCGAATTCTCCAAAATAATGCAATCCGTTTACTCTGCCATAAATCGTACAGTGATTCTGTGAGATTGGGGATCGAAGGCAAAAGTTTTTATTAGCTACTGGTTCAACGGGCTTTTTATTACCTGTTATTTATGTTTAAGTATAATAATAATGATTTAACATTATGTTTCTCTGGCATGTTTCTGGTTAGGTCTGATTGCCACAATTTTCATACTCAAAAAAGAAAGGTGTTGTCTGCTCCAATCGCCATTACTATAAGGTCTAAGTTCTCCTTTATTTATAAAGGAATAAAATTATGGAACATTAATGATAAGACAATTAATTACATAAAAATGTTGGAAGAGTCTATAAATAGAAAATTAAGGAAAAAACTTATTATAATTATGAGTTTTAAGTCATTCCTTATAATTTTCACTTATATTCTTCTTTTTCTTTTTTTCTTCAATGGTTGTTTGAGGTGTATGAAGGAATGTAATGGATTCTTTGAATTTTTTTTTCGTTGTTAAGGTTACTTCAAAATCAACTCAGCAAGGAATTATATTTTTTTGTGTTAGCAGTATTATTTGCGTAAGTAATTTATACTTATAACCAGTATTAATTTTTTTCCCGGCACGCCCTTAGGACAACTTACCTTTACATGTTCATGGGCAGGCTAAAATATTTAGTGGAAAAACATTATTTTTCATGTATTATATGCATGTAATTATTTTGTTAAGTTTTATTCTTATTAATAAACCTAATCTTAAACTCAAATACTACTACCATTTCTACATTTACTACTATGGACCTAATGAAAAGATGTTTAAATGACTAGAAGGAAATATGGCAATACTACCGCTGCTACTAGTACAAGGGCTATTATAATTCATATTACTATACTAATACTACTACTATGATTACTGTTGCAATTATACCTAAGAGTATAAAGATGAAACTTCAGGGAATTTTGAGGGGGAATGTGAAATGAATCAAAACACGCTGTATGTATGTATTTTGTCAAAGGGTGCATTAGTAAAATCTTAGGAACAGTTTTCTGTGTGAAGTTGAAACTTACAGGGCTCGTTGTAGGAGATGTTGAACAAACCAAAAGACAGTATTTGCATCCTAATGCTAATGCTACTGCTATTGCTACTACTGCTCCTATTATTCCTGCTTCTACTACTGCTACTGGTACTAAAGCCAAGGCTACTAATGTTAATTCTGCTGCTACTACTACTACTACTACTATTTTCGGTGGTACTCTGGCTACTGCTACTAAAGTAAAAAAACGATTGGCAAATATTGAAACGGAATTGAACTAAATTGAAACACACTATACCTAAATAAGTTGTTAAGAGGGCGTATCAGTAATGCTTAAGGAACGGCTGATGGTATTAAGTTGAAACTTTCAGCGTGTGTTGAAAGGGATATTGAAGAAAACAAAATGTGTTATATGCATACCACTACTAAGGCTACTACTTCTACTACCACTATTGCCACTATGTAAGCTAAGTGTATTAAGGTGAAACTTTCAAGAAATATTCAGCCGGATGTTGAACTAAGTCAAAATGAACTATGAGCTTGTACATTTTCAAATATGTGACTATGCAAGAACGGCTTACATTATTAACACTTACATTATTGCTTACCCTTTAAGGGTAATTTGTGGCTGTTTTTGAACTATCCAGAAGGAACTATGTGTATACTATTAATTCTTCCGCTGCAGTTACCGAAAATAATGACCCTAAAGGGATTAAGTTGAAACTTTTAAGGAAGATTTAGGGGGAGTTTCAATTAAAAGAAAAAAATATATGCATTTTGGTTTTCAAATTGGCATAGAAGCAATATAATAGGCAGTGATATTCTATAATAGCTAGCAATATCAATGAAACTTTTAAAGGAACTAATTTAATTGGAAATCAAAACTTCTAGTGCCCTTTTTAAGAGTCAAAAGCAACTGGAGAGCAAGCAGCCCTCTTCCAAAGCCCATTTATTCTTCAAACACATCCAATCAAAATTCTGAGAAAGCCATTTTGTTCAAAATAGTAGGATGGTCCATTAACTATGTCTCTAGAGATACTGGATATGTCAACCCCCACAGTTATGCAATTTGCCCATTAATAATAATAACAAATTATTTTTGCCTTCTTTCAATACATTAAAAATGCAATAGAGGAGTACAAACAAAGAGAGAGAAAAAGAAGCACAGATAGTTAACGAATACAGTACCAACATGTGTAACGAGAAAAGAAAAAAAAAGACAAACAAGTGGAAACTTAAATCAAAACTAAAATACTGGACCTAACAATCTACCCAGCCGTATATAATAAAGGCTAAACAGAAAGTCTAATAAATTCCTACATCGGTCCTCAAATAGCAAATAAATCGTATGCCTCCCAGAAAAAATTCTATGGCTCATTAGATATACATAAAAAAACAACGAGATGAGACATTAGATGCTTTTTTTGCTATTGATCACTAGTAACGTCACGGCGACGTTGACAACTCGGCAACCTTGGGGCTTTCTTCTCTTTACTATATACATATACATACATATAGACACACACATATATATATATATATATATATATATATATATATATATATATATATATATATATATATATATATATATATATATATATATAAGACTACTCAGACCGAGGACTAAATGTCTATTCCACCGTATATAGAAGATGGTTAAGCGGAAAATGTGGTATTATCTTACAACGGTTTTCAAATCGAGTCGATAATTCTTCCATCTTCTCAGATTTATCAAAGACATGGTATTTTTTAAACCCTAAACGAATATAAATTACAGTAAATACCCAAGTAAGACTCAAAACGAGCAGAAATTAAAATGAGTAGAGCTGACAAACCCCAAGCCTTCTCAAGACCAGAACATAATTTGCGCTTCATCCCTTTCGCTCTGTCATTTTCATCCCTTTCACCCATGATCAATCTTTCAGTTCAGTAAGATTTTTCAACGAAACCATTATTCTAGAAACTCCTTATTACCTAATTACCCGGTTGCTAGGCACATACGTAGATTTTTTCTGGGGGGGGCAATGTTTTTTTTGACAATATGAATAAGAAGGTCCCAGAAATTCGGGAAAACTTTGGATCTCCGGAAGAGGTACTTAGGTTTTCCCCTACGGCCGTCCTTACCTGTTGCAACCAGCGTCCTGAACATACATATCAGAGATTCAGCCCAGTGTCACATTCTTTAAAATACGTTGTTAAAACAGCCTAAAATCCTTTCAAATTCAGTGTTTTATAGATGTAGTTTTTGAGTAGAGACTGCTAATTTATCATCGAATAATCCTTGTAGTTTTGAATTCGTTAGTTTGATGCAACTGGTTGTACATCTAAACTCAAATTAGTCGTTTGTGCATTAGCCTAGATAAGAGATCTTTATTTTTAAAGCTATAAAGCTACAAATTTTAAAAAACTTAATCGCCGTTGGCTTTAGAACTTTTGATTTCAATTAAGCGTTCAATCAATCAGTGCTTAAAGTTACAGTCAATCATTCAGGGTTATTATATTTACTTCCTGTTATATCCTGTCAGCTTTTTTTTAATGTTTTTACAACCGTTATTTTTGTTATTTTTTATTTAGTGAGGTGAATAAAAATTAGGAAGAAATTTGTTCCTCCTAATTTTCTCATTTAATCTAACTCAAAAAAAATACCAGGTGCCTCAACGATTGTTGTGGTGCCTTGGAATTTCTCCCTGTGATTCTTCAAATCATTAGCCTCCTATGCTCTGTCTGCCTCCTCTTCCTTTCCTGGCCATTCTGCTAGCCTCTTTGCCTAGATCCATAGCCTCTCTTTTTTCTCTCAAAATGTGTCTGTTTTCATCCTCTTCTTGAGTCAAATAGTTAATAAATTGCGTAATATATAGGTTTTTTGCTTTTTTTATGACAGCGGACTTGATCCTTAGCTAATGTGTGCTCGACTATTTGTGAGATCCGGATTGCTATTTTCACTAATCAGTCTAATTTCAATTTCCTAATCTGTGGTCAATCGATTTTTGGCCCAGTAATGGATACAGACTTTTACAATTTTGTAGGTATAACAATCTACGGTGTTTGGTCATAAAATGGCTCATAAGTTAACATGGTATTCACGTGATGGTAAGACAGCAAACTTTATTGATTATTTTATGAAGACTGGCAGGATCAATACAAGATACTAGGGTATATAGGAGTGCTGTTATTGATGTTATAAGTACAGATCATCATCCAGTAGTGTCAAGGGTTAATTTAAAGCTGAAATTTCGGAACGATAATTAGCTCCAGGGAAGTTATGATGTTGGTAGACTCCAGGATGAGAATTTGAGAGAAACTTTCCAGGAACAGTTGAATACTAAACTAAAGAGTTTAAAATTTGATAATGTGGAAGATGGTTGGAATAATTTTAGAAAAATAATTTGTGAGGTTGCTGAAGGTGTCTTAGGGAACAAAGCTAGGACTGCAGCCAAGAATATTAGTGAAATAGTTTTATGTTTAATATAAAGGAGAAGGGACTTGTACAAGAATTATCTGAGTCATATATCATATAAAAACAAAAGGAATATAAAGAAAATGGAGAAACCATTAAAATATGAACTAAGGAAGTGTGAAGTAGAGGCCATGGATAAAATTGCCGAAGATCTGGAAGATGCGGCTAGACGGCATAATAGTAAAATATTGCACTGGCAGGTTAATAAATTGAGAGGGAGCAGTCAATCTGGACTTGGCCCAGTTAAAGATAGGAATGGGGCCAAAATTAGCGACAAGGAAAGAATTAAAGTGAGATTGGCAGAACATTTTGAGAATTTTCTAAACCGAGATTGTGATAAGTTTATGATACCTTGGATGTGAAGGAAGATTTGTTTTGTGAGGAAGTTTAGTGACAGTACTAAAAGGATTAAAAATAATAAGGCTCCAGGTGCTGATAGGGTGGTAAATGAGTTTCTTAAATATGGTGGCTCTGAGGTTAGAAATAAGTTACTGAAGGTTATGAATAGGATTTTTCAAAAAGGGGAAGTACCTAATGATTTTAGAAAACCCTTAATTAAACCACTTTATAAGAAAGGTGATAAATGTAAGTGTGGTAATTATCGAGGCATTAGTCTGGTCTCTGTAGGTAGCAAATTACTTAGTAATATGATACTTTTTAGACTGACATATATCGTAGACAAAGTTTTAAGAGAAGAACAGTGTGGTTTTAGAAAATAAAGAGGATGTGTTGACCAAATTTTCACTCTTAGGTTAATAATTAAGAAATGCCTGAGTTGTCAAGCACCTTTGGTCCTCAGTTTTATAGATTATGAGCAAGCGTTTGATTCTGTTGATAGAAGATATTTAGTAAAGGTTTTATCCTTGTATGATACACCAAACAAATACATAAAAGTGATTAGTCCTATGTACAAGAATAACACATCTGCGGTTAAGGTAGGAAATGAGGTTAGCAGCTGGTTTTATATCAAATCAGGAGTTAAGCAGGGTTGTGTTTTATCCCCCTTTATATGCATTATTTTGATGGACTTTGTCCTAAGGAGCACAAGAAAGGCAATGGGAGACCACGGAATCAAATGGGGAGGAGAAAAACTCATTGACTTAGGTTATGCTGACGATTTAAGCGTCGTAGATGAAAGTGTTAGCAAAATGAAAGAACTTTTAGAGGTTTTGCGAGTTTAGGTTTTAAAATTAATGTTAAGAAGACTAAGTCACTAAGGCTAGGAATAAGTGAAGATGAAAAGGTGACATTGGCTAATGAAAAGATTGATCAGGTGGACAGCTTCACTTACCTTAGTACTATTATTAATAAAGATGGTGGGAGCAGTTAAGATATTAAAAGTAGAATATCCAAGGCTCAGGGTGTTTTTTCATATTTAAAAAAAATTTGGAAGAAGAGGATGATAAGTCTGCAAACCTAGATTAGAATATTTCAAGCTACAGTGATGACAGTGGTCAAATATGGCTCTGAAGCATGGGTGTTCCGAAAAGTGGATGAAGATTTTCTAGATGTTTTCCAGAGAAATTGCTTAAGGACTGTTCTGGGTATCCGGCTGACTGACCGTATTTCAAACACTAGGCTGTACGAAAAGTGTGGTTCAATACCGCTCTCTAGGGCTATAATGAAAGAAAGGTTGGGGTGACTAGGGTACGTTGAGCGGATGAAGGATGACAGATTGAAGAAGATTGTTCTTTTCGGCCAACCGTCGAGGGCCAAACGGAAAGTAGATCTTCCTCGTTTGGGATGGGAGGATGTCATAAAGAAAGATTTAAAGGAAATGGGAACTTCTTGTGAGGGTGTAAAAAGGGAGGCTTTGAATAGATTGGGATGGAGGAGGAGCGTGCGAGCTGTGTTGGCCTCAGGAGGCTTGGTTCTGCGGTGAGTTGTTAGTAGTAGTAATATATGATATATACCATCAGGCGAATCACCCTGATTTGCCTTCCACCTGTCGAGTTCATATCCCTAGACATCCGTGTATCTTTATCTTTTTCTTTTTTCTTTCTCTAATGGGGCCTCCGTAAAAACGGACGTCATCATTTTCCAGATAACCTAGTTCACTGCCAGGTGTACTATTCTCTGATTGCACAGCATCTAATTTCTTATCCATCTCTTTTTTTGATCCTCCATTTCTGGGGACAATTGTTTTTACTTTGGTGTTTATCTCTTCCCCCCCCTTTCTGCCTGCCTGTATTGGGGAACTAGGTAACTGTGAACTTGATGGTACTTTACCTCCCAGTGTGTGAATCAGTCATATTACAAGCTGATTCAAAATACACTCCATCAACTAGTGACCTTCTCTCTTTACTTTTGGAGGAGTTTTAAACAAATGTAAATCCTGGGTAGAGTTCTCTTTCATTGTTATTGAGGGAAGCGTACTTACCGTTGAAACTGCGGATAATGTCTAATTATCCGTGTTTGCCTTACATAGTTCTTCTCTTCTCCTGGAAGATCTAGAACCTTTTTACTTTCGTAGGGGCTTCTGACATAAATCATGATTTTTAAAAATATTGTGAATTTCCAGGACTAGGGACCAAAGTAACGATCCCCGACCTAACTTGTCTCAAACGAATCTCTAAAACGTAGTCATGGGCAAGAGGGATGAAAAGGACAGCAAATTCTAGTTTTAAATTGTTTAAGTGAATTTGAAAACAGGTAAGCAGGAAGACCCCCCAAATAAATAAAAGTTTGATAGGGCTTGCAGATCAAGACGGGTTTCAAAAGCAAATAATTTCGGGGGAAATGAGGAAAACTGTCTTTGGGAGAATGGTCTTTTGGGAGAAGCGAATTTAATTCGAGCCTTTAAAGATCTTATTTGAGAAGAAATTAAGCACCCACAAGGAACTTCTAAGGTCAAGCAGAGAAAAACACTTATATTTGGGATTTAATCAGAACGATGATTACGATGAATTGCTAATACCATTTAAGGAAACAATTTGTTTTTTGTTGCCATTCATTAGAATAAATCAGACAAAATAATTATGTCAAACACCTATTTTGCAGTCGGGTAGTAGTGACTGTTTAAATCCATCAACATCCCATTCCTTGGACCTTAGTATTTTTATTATGTTTAAGAGGTAATTACTTGGCAAAAAAAAAAAAATAAAAAAAAATAAAAAAAAAAAAAAAAAAAAATCAATTCATAAAATTATAATATCAATAATATCAATCAATGAATAATCAATTCATTAATATCAATAATACAAAAAACTATCAATTCAGGTGCCACTCTTTTGAGGCGTGGCGTCCCTCGAGGATATTATAGTATTGTAAACGACACAGCATTTGCACTGTATTCTGATTAATTTGTAATTCTTCTGAATTTGGTCTATTTTTATGGGTCTATTAATTTGGCTAAAAGAACTCTTCCTACCTAATCTATCTATTATGGGTTGTCCCTCATAGCAATATGGTATTTGAATACATGAATATGTAATGAGTCTGAGGTCATAGGATTGTCATTATCTGTGCAGAATTGCGACTCTTGTTGATAGAAGAACATCCTCAAGTGTGGAAAACCATGTTTTGACAAAGATGTGCCCAGTACTACACAAAGCCTTCATTTATATTGGAGGTCTCAGGGAATTTTGCTGTCCACGTTCTAAGCCAACTTAAGTCCTTCGGTTAGACTTGAGAGGATGTAGATGAAGATGTCTACACCTGTAGACTTGTGTAGAGCAGGAACAAAAGTACCTGGGCTGTCAGACTGCATGGTGAACTTACTGGGAAAGCAGCTGAAGCAGTTATTGTGATAGCCTAAACAGAAAGCTCTGATTATGATGTGGTCAAGTCTACATTATTTCGAAGGTTTCTAATAACACCAGAAAGTTATCGGAATCGTTTCAGGAAAACGCAAAATGAAGCAAATCAGTCCTTCGTGGACTGCGGGAAAAGATTAGAACAGCTTGAGGTCACATGGTTAGAAGTGGTTGACTACAGTTTGGTCAAAGACTCGGCCATACTCCGAGGGCACATCAGCAGAATTCTGCACCTACTGGCCATATAACAGTTCATTAATTCAATCAAGAATGCCCAGCATCGTGGGAAACTGAGGGTTAGACGACCCATCCCTTGACACTGTTACCAGAGCTGCAGATAGTTTCTTCTTAGCAAGACAAGACGAGGTTGGTGAGAATTCAAAGGGAACTTCAAGAAATGCTTCTAAGAAACCAACCAAGCCTAAACAGCCTTTCAAGAACCAAGAGAAGGAAGCAGATGGCTGGGAAAAGAGGACCGCGGAAGTTCAGCAGTGAAAGACATCTTCGGGGTGCTTCAGTTATGAGAAACCAGGACACCGTGCTAGAGACTGCAGGCAACCGCCAAAGACAAAGGTGCAAACCCTGCTAGCAAGAACTCCAAGTCTATATAATGGTTCGGAGTGCTTCTACTACGAAGGAGAAGTTCAGAGCAAACCAGCGACATTCCTGGTTGATAGTGGTGCAACTCTCAAAATAATCCACAAGAAGTACGATAGGGTTGCACCTACCACAACAGAGATTTGCTGTGTTCATGGGGACAGCAAATCGTAACCCATGCATCGGGTTCGCATGCAGGTTGGAGAACGATAGAACTTCTTTAGCGGGGAACTGGATGTAGCTGTATTTAAAAACCTTCCGGTAGACGTAATTATAGGAAGATCTTTTCCAAAATTCATGGAGCTTTGCACTCGGAAGCCACTATCAGAAAAACCTTCCATCAGCATCTTCCTATATACAAGAGGAAGAAACTATTTTCATAACAGTGACGACCAGGGTGTTGCCGACGAAGAACCTGAGATATGCATACCAGAAAATGATTTTGCAGCTATTCATCTACCTGGGAAAGATCATACGAAGAAGCTGGCTAATATTCGTAGGGACCAGCAAAATGAAAAGAAGGCCTGGAGACCCAATCAGGACTGCTCAGTCGACGACCTGCATCCGGCTGAGTTGACTTCAGATCAACTGGTAGAACTGAAGAAAAAAGATCTCACACTCACTTGCGTATTCAAAAAAGTAGGTGATAGTCGAAATTACGTTCTGACCCAAGGACTTCTATA
Organism: Artemia sp. Qi Xiang Cuo; assembly: GCF_049724085.1. Taxonomy (NCBI): domain Eukaryota; kingdom Metazoa; phylum Arthropoda; class Branchiopoda; order Anostraca; family Artemiidae; genus Artemia; species Artemia sp. Qi Xiang Cuo. The sequence continues at coordinate 3,128,917 of NC_142797.1, read as the reverse complement.
CCAGAAAATACATTTGCGGATTTTTAACGATGAAGTCTACCAGCTTGTTGTCCCAAGGCAGTGCAGACCTTCTCTACTCAAGATTTCACACGTTTCACCCCTCAGCGGTTGCACAGGAACCCTCTGTACTCTGTACTGGATCCTTCATCGATTTTTCTGGACTGGGATACGTTGAAACGTCAGGCAGTATGTGAGAACCAGTGAGCCTTGCCATCTCCTGGCTAGAAACAAGGCGAAAGAGAAGGTTCAATGCTAACTCTACCGACGGTTGAAGAACCGTTTAAGAGGATTGAGATGGAAATATTTGGTCCCTTGATACCTTCCAAGAATTGACAGAGATTCCTATTAGTCATCACAGACTACTGCACTCACCACCTTGATGCAATCCCGTTGCGAACAACTAATGCCAATAAAATCACAGAAATTCTTGAGCAGTACTTCTGTAGGGTAGGAGTACCGGAAGAAGTTCTGACAGACTTAGGATCCAACTTGGCGACAAAGAGCTTACAGGAAGTAAATAGGCTGCACGACATCAAGCCAATCTGGACATCACAATTTCACCAACAGATCAACGGTCTGTATGAAAATCTCATTGGGACTCTAGTCCGCATCCTAAAGAAGTACGTGTCTGAAAACCCGATATACTATGTCCCATACGCACTCTTTACATTCAGAGAGACGCCACAGACTTCAACCAAGTTCAGCCCTTTCGAGCTGTTATATCAACGAAGACCTAGGGTACCCCTCAACATTCTGAAGGAGCAATGGGAAGGTCAACGCCAGACTTTTGGATCGAGTCGGCCCGCCCGCGATCTTTTCTCGACAAGAGAAATACTCAAGGGTAAACTTACAGAAGCAAGAAAGAATCTTAAAGCTGCGTCGGAAAAACAGAAGAAACAGTATGACAAGAAGACAAAGATAGGGAACTTCATATTGATGACGACGTTCTGGTTTTACTACCTATCGGTACTTACAAACTTGAGACTAAATGGTAAGGCCCGTTTCGTGTCCTATGGAAAATTGGGCGCGTCAACTATGAAATTTCACTACCAAACTAGTGAAATTTCACTAGTGCAAACTCGAAAGGTGGTCGACAAACTTTGCTCTGAGTATCCTTGAAGCAGGTACCATTACAGCTCTGGACACTGAAGTTTCTTCTTCAGCTAAGCAAGATGACTTCGGAGGTGATCAAGGATTCGCTCGACCATTTGAGTGAAACAAAGAAGAAAGAACTGTTGAAAATTCTTGAAGAACTTCATGGGACCTTCTCAGAAATACCCGGCCGAACAACGATCGTGAAACATCAAATTGACACGAGCGTATTACAGCTGATTCGCCAGAGACCTTATCGAATCCCTCAGAGCGGAAAACAAGCCATCGAGGAAGAGGTTCAACGAATGCTTAAGCTTGGGTTCATCCAACTGTCAACCAGTCCTTGGCGTTCTCGGCTGGTTGTAGCAGCAAAGCCAGACCAAACCATTCACTTCTGTCTGGACTTTAGAGCTCTCAACCGGAACTCCAAATTTGACTCCTTTCTACTTCCGAGGATAGCTGAGCTTTTGTAAACTGTGGGAAACAATATAGTCTTCAGTATTCTCGACCTCACAAAAGCATACTGGCATATTGAACTCATCAAAGAAAGCATGGAGAAAACAGCTTTTTAAACCGAGTCAGGGCTATATGAGTTCTGCGTTCTCCTATTTGGCTTACATGGAGTTCCCATAACATTTCAGCATCTGATGGACCGAATATTACGGGAACCCGTCATTTCGCGAGAGCATATCTGGACAATATTATCATATTCAGCGATGATTGCCAGGAACGTTTGGTTCATGTACAAGAAGTCATCAGACGAATCATGTAAGCAGGTATGAAGATTCACCTAAAGAAGTGCAGCTTTGGAAAATCAGAATTCCAGTATTTGGGACACATTGTTGGTAGTGGCAAGGTAACACCCGTCGAGAGCAAAATCGATGCCATCCAAAAGTACTCGTCACCCACTTCGAAGAAAAATCTGTGTTCCTTTTCTGCTTACTATCAGAGTCATCCGCGATTTTTCTGGTCTAACAGTTCCACACACAGGGACGCTACCGAAGTGCTGCCCAAATTCATTTACTTTGGACGACCGTCAAGAGGAAGCTTTCAAACAGCTGAAAGAAGTGCCTGTAAGAGCCCCTGTCTTACGAGCTGCCAATTTCAACAAGAATTTTGTGTTGCAGACGGACGCTTCGGATAATGAGCTTGGAGCAGATCAGGCCCAGCATGACGTTGATGGCGAGCAGCCCATAGCTTACAAAAGCAGGAAACTCATCGCAGCAAAGCAAAACTACTCGACAGAGGAGAAAGAGGCGTTGGCGTTGAAATTGGGAATAGTGAGCTTTTCCTTTTATCTTCATGGTAGAATGTTTGTCGTCGAAACTGACCATAATCCTTTAACATGGCCTAACGTTTCCTGGAGTAACAACGCATGACTCAACCGTTTCACTTTAGCACTCCAGGAATTCCAGTTCAACATCCGTAGCCGACCTGGAACTCTGAACGGGAATGCTGACTTACTCTCCCGTTCAGCGCAGATAGTTTGTATATAGTTTGGTTCTTTTTGTCTATTTTGTTTTTCTTTGTTTAGATGAACCCCCAAAACTGGCCAGCATGCTTCAGAAGAATTTTGGGGACGACAGGGTCTGGTGATCGCTACCGGACTTTTAAACGAGCCCAGAGGAATGAACCAAAGTTCACTATGTTCTACAATCTACAAACCTCTGGTACCGCCGACGAGGAAGGTGCCTTCTACGAGCTCCATCAAGGACTCTTGTGCCATAAACATAACAGAAAAGATGGCAGTTGGGACGTCCGCCCTATGGTACCAACACAGTTTCGTGCGAAGCTGATACTACAGGCTTATCGTTCAGCCTGAAATTATCAGGGACCACGAGTTCACAGAGGGCGCGGTGTTACGTAGAAAATGCTATTTACCCACATATATTGGCCAACGGCTTACATTGACTTAAAAAGTGAATTAGATGGCTGTTCCTGCAGAGTTTCTAGTGGGAACCAGGCATTTTAGGGTTATACCATTCGGTTTCGGGAATGAATTTTGGAAGTTTATTGTGTGACTGCCCCATAGGGGCAACTTTCAGGGGGAGGAATGTCACGGCACCCGTATCCTTTAAGTGTTGTTTATTATGAATGAGAAGAGTTATGATTTTTTTTTTTTGTGGACCCCTCAGTGCCTATTTATTTCCGCAGGGATTAATTTGTATATCTGGCTGCTGGATGCGAGGGGTATTTATTCGTTTTTTAATGGGTGAAGTTAGATGTGAGCCGGCCTTTGGTCACAGAAGATCGTTTTGTATTGTTTGTGTTAATAGATCGTTTTCTTTTTGTGAAAAAAGAAAAAAGTGAGAAAAAAGTTCTGAATATTTCGAAGACACAGTCAGTCATGTTTCCGGTTCATTGGCTTAAAAAGTTCATTTATAACATATTCGGAAATTACATTTTTTCAGTATAAATATAGTTTGTGTTAATTATAAAACTTTAGTATTTCTGCTGATGAAGGAGACCGACTATGTCTTCCAAATATTCAAAACTTTCGTTTCTGTTTATTCACTGTCTAATAAAAAACTTATCCCTATTTTAAACTCTTATTGGTTTCGTCAAAGAAAGGCAGTGTTGTCTGTGAAAAAATTAAACGTAGAAGAAGGATCGAATAATTTTTGGAAAATAGTTTGTGAAGTTGTTGAATATGTCTTTGGGAAGAAAGTTAGAAACCCAGCTAGGAATATTTTTGAAAATACTTTAAGCTTAGTAGACAAGAGGAGGGGTTTGTACAAAAATTATTTGAGTGATATATCACATTAAAATTGAAGGAGCGCAAAGAAAGTGGAGAAAGCATTAAAATATGAAATAGGTAGGTGTGAAGTGGTGACCAGCGATAAAATTGCTGAAAACCTGGAAGAAGCAGCCAGATGGCATAATAGTAAAATATTTTACAGGCACGTTAATAAATTGAGAGGGGATATTTAATCTCAAATTTAGCCAGTTAAAGATAGAAAGAGGGCCACAATTAGTGATAAGGAAAGAGTTAAAGAGAGATTGGCAGAACATTTTGAGAATGTGCTGAACCGTAACAGAGCTACAAGAACACATCTAGAAAAGAATGGAAAAGTTTGTGACACTTTGAATGTGAAGGAAGATTGATTTTGTGATGAAGAATTAGTGACAGCACTAAAAGGATAAAAAAAAGTAATAAGGCCCCAGTTTATAGTGTGGTCAAAGATTTTCTGAAATATTTTAGTTATGTAGTTAGAGATAATTACTCAAGATTCGGGATATGTTTTTTTTGAAAAAGGGGAAGTACCTAGTGATTTTAATATAACTTTAATTAAACCCCTCTATAAGAAATGTGATAAGAGTGAGTGCAATAATTGTACAGGCATTAGCTTGGTTTCTGTAGGAAGCAAATTACATAGTATGATGATACTTTTTAGACTTAAAGATACTGTAGATTACGTTTTAAGAGAAGTACAGTGTGGTTTTAGAAAGGGGAGGATGTGTCGACCAAATTTTCACTCTTAGATTGATAATAGAGAAGTACCCGAGTCATCAAACCCCCTTAGTCCTCAGTTCTATGGATTAATAGCAAGCGTTATATTCAGCTGATCGATGACCTATAGATAAGACCTTATTCTTGTATAGTAGCCTACACCTGGTAAATGCACTAAATTAATCAGTGCTATGTACGAGAATAATATTGCTGCAATTAAGATAGGAAATGCGATTAGTAGCTGATTTCATATAAAAACAAGAGTTAAGCAGGATTGACATCGATCCCTATTTATATTCAATAAAAAAAACAAGTTTTGTCAACTGAAATTAAGGAGCAACATTAAAACTTAAAACAGAAATTATTACGCACATAAAGGGGTTTTCCCTTTTCAATACTTTGCTCTTTACGCTAAAGTTTGACTTTTTGTTCCAATTATTTAAGAATAACCATTAGAATAATAAGCTTTTTAAAAGTTCCAAGAAAACTTTTGCGTAAAGAGCGAGGTATTGAGGTTTGGGCAACCCCTTCATATACGCAATAATCTCTGTTCGTTTTATATATTATTTATTCTTCTTATTTTTCAGTTAAAAAACTTGTCTCTTTATATTTAATTTGTGATCTTTTTTAAATAATGTCAGATAATCCGGCTCCCCCTAGATGGAATATTTCCTTCCCCCACAAAATTACTTCAATGGAAAGATCGTCCCACGTAATCCCCCCCAGATCTCCCTTACCCCCAAAAATTATGTGTATACCTCCCAATAATCAATACTATATGTCAACAATAGGTATTAAAGATAAGATATTTATTTCAAAAAATTTCTATCACAAGCCACGAAGGGCCGAATTCACATTTCAGAGTCATAAAACCAAAAAAATAAAACATAAAAAACAAAACAACTAAAAAACTCGCAAAACAATGCAAAAACAACAGTATCAGAATGACAAAACCATTTATTAGTAGAAAATATTAAGCGGCAAAATGCCAGAAAGTTATAAAGGTAAAAACTAAAAAACTAAAAAAGAGTGAAATAAAATATACGTTAAATTTGGTTTTAAAGAGAACATATAAAAAGGGGGAGGGAACAAAAAAAAATAAACAAAAATAAAACTTGGGTATCACCATTACCAAAAAAAGGAAAACTAGCGGTTTATTTTTTCAATAATGGAGGGGACAAAGGTTTTTTCTCACCCGGAGGTAAAGCAACGGATGGGGGACAAAATAACAACTGGTTCAGAAACAGTACGTGGCAGACGATGTCTGGGTGGAGAGTGTCACTTGGGGAAAATGTTTTCCGTGCGAAGGTTTATTATTGCATTTTTGGCAAAATGGAAGCACAACGTTCCTCTCCTATGCTGAAGAGTTTCCAGCTTGGTCTTTATTTTAGAGGGAGCGAGTATGGTAGCTTAGCTTCTTTAAAAATTATTCTCAGGGCTCTTTTTTGAATGGATTCAATTTTTTCTGATTCATGAGGGAGGTTACCAGGATGCCAGAATGGACAAGCATATTCAAGATGCGGGTGGACAAAGAAAGCGTAGATCCTTAAAGAGTGGGATGGGGGGACGCTCAATTTATTTACGAGCTTAAGGAGAGACATTGAAGGATTAGCTCTATAGACATTATCTTTAACGTGGATATCATATTTGAAATTAGAGGATATTTAAACCCCAAGTAATTTAAAGGAAGACACAGAAATATCTGGGGGGACAGGGTTGAGGAAAAGGGGTGAGGTTTGAAGAAACATATTGGTATTATCCTAGATTTACAGGGCTTTACTCTTATGCCTAAGTCTGCAGCGTCATCTGCAATATGATTGAGGATGCTCATAGGGCTGCTTACTAAGTTACGAATGTGAATATCATTTACCTAGATAAGCATGCATGCAGGGCTGGAACTTATTTCGTCATTTCTAAGTGTTCCGTTCTACGAACTTATTAATCCCTCGTAAGCAACTCTTTTATCTATATCAATAATTCATAGCTTGCAGCCCCTCCCCAGAGACTGTGGATGGCCAAGTAATCCTCAAAGACATAGTTACTAGATTTTTCGACAATGTTGAACAAAATAGCTATCTCAAAATTGTGATCAGGTGACTTTGAGGAAAAAGGGGCGTGGGAGGGAGGCTAGGTGCCCTCCAATATTTTGTTCAATTAAAAGGGGCACTAGGGCTTTTGATTTCCGATCAAATAAGCCCTCTCCCGACCATTTATGATCCCTGGTTCAAGAAGATAACCCCGGGGAAAAACAAGTAATAAAAATAAACAAGCTTACGTGATCATTCTTCGGGCAAAAAATGCAAAATTCCACATTATTGTATATAGCAGCTAGAAACCTCTACAGTAAGGTTATCTGATATGCCGAATCTCATGGTATGATTATTATTAAAATCACTGGATCTTTTGGGGGTGGTTTTCTCCTTTTTCGAAAATTTGGCAAATTTTCTCAGACTCATAACTTTTTATGGGTAATATTAAACTTGATGACCCCCATTTCCCAGAACACATTCAATAAAAATTTTGAGATAACCATTTTTTTCAACATAGATGACATATCCGAAAATTATGTCTTTGAGGATGACAACCCCAACAGCCCTCAAGGCCGGGGTTGTAATTTATGCCCTGGGGGCATTTGAGATTTATATATAAAGGGTGATCATATAAATTTCGGAGAGGGCTCATTGGAATGCTAATCAGAAGTTTTAGTGCCCTTTTTGAGATTCAGATTTATTGGAGGGTGGATCCTCCTCCCACACACACCTTGCATTTTCCCGAAACGCATCTGATGAAAACTTTGAGATGGCCATTTGTTGTCACAGAAACTTTGAAAAGAGCTCATTCGATTGAAAATTGAAAGGGCTAGTGCCCTTTTTAATAGTCAAAAGTGATTAGAGGGCAACTAACCCCCTCCCAGGCCACCATTTCCCCAAACACATCCAATCAAAATTTTGAGATAGCCATTTTGTGCAACGTAATTGAAAGGTCCGGAAATTATGTCTTTGAGGATGACAACTCCCCCAGAACCCTCAGAGCAAGGGTTGTAAGTTATGCCCTCGTGGCATTATCACCCCTTGACTTGTCCACCCCAAACCCCCCAATTCCAATCCCAACTCCAACCTCCGAACATCGTTCCAGGAGTTTTCTACCACAAACATTAACATGTCTTTATCATTCTTGCTCTTTCTTTGGATCCTACACTTATGAGGAACAAATTGAGAGATTGGGCAAAATTGAGAGAGACTGTGAAATATTGAAAGACATTGACCAAGATTGAAAGGGATTGAGTAAGATAGATAGAGATTTGACGAGATTGAGAGAGATTGAGCGCGGTTGAATGGGATCGAGAGGAATTCAGAAAGATTTACAAACATTGAGAGAAATCGAGAAGTAAAGAGAGAGGCTCAGTGAGATTGAGTGAGATTTAGTGAGATTGAGCTAGATTGAATGAGATTGAGAGAGATTAAGCGAGATAGATACTGATTGAGAAAGATTGAGAGAGATTGAGCGAAATTCAAAAGGATTGAGAGAGATTGAACGAGGTTGAGAGAGATTGACTAAGATTCAGAGAGATTTAAAGAGATTGGGAGAGATTGATTGCAAGTGATTCAGATTGAGAGAGAGTGAGTGAGATTGAGAAAGATTGAAAGAGATTGAGAGAGATTGAGAGAGATCGAGCGAGACTTAGAAAGATTGAGAGAGATTATAACAAACAAGTACCAAAATAAATTTCGTAATCATTTTAAATGTTGTTCAGCGTGCTAAAGATTAGGTAACACTTTTTATATCAGTAAGACCATGAAAAAAGAATGTAACACGGAGTAAAATTAAAACATAAAATTGCGTCAATTACTTATATTTTTAAGCCTAGAAACGTATTACAGAACAGTATTGTCAAATGTTCAACATACCTTAAGAAACTAATGTTAAATGTGCTTAGGTTTTAATTTGTGTGCTTACCTACAGATCCGTTAAAGAGGAACCAATCTATTCAATAAAGAAGGCACTGCAAATACCGGTTTGACAGCATGACATTCAAATATGAAGAGTTTGCGTGCCAAACCTAACCCAATTCAGCTTGCGTTATGAGCCAAAGAGCACAAAAACTTATAACAGTGGAATGCGAAGGTAATGTAAAAAAGGAAAATTACTTTGAGTTGGTTCCTTTTTTTCGCATAACCATGAACTGATACACAAGTTCGTTTCCAGTGGAGTTAGGGGTTTGAACTCACCCCGAAACTTTTAAAAACAAAACAAAAATGAATATAAACACATTTTGGATTGCGTTTTTAAAGGTTCTGTGTGTAACCCCCCTGGAAAGAAAATCCTTTTGTAAACCCAACCCCTACCCGTATCATAACAGCCGTCCTAACCGATTGGCTAGCACGCTAGACTTGGAATACTTTATCCGTGAGGACAGGGGCTCGAGTCCTCGTCTCGATGTTGATTTTGTTTTGAACGGGGGTTAGTGGCGTGACTCATTAAGCTCAGCCAGAATTGACCCAGCTCTAAATTCGGTACCTGGAGCAATCTGGGAAAGGTAAACAGGAAGGGTGGGTGGAAGAACTAGATGATTAGCCCCCGGTCTCTATTGCGCTTCCTGTCTAAAGGGCTATGCAACAGAGAGCAGTTCCAATTGTAAGAAGAGTAAAGTCTAGTGTCATATTCTTTACGTCTCTTTACCTTTATCTTAACAATGCCGTCTGTCAACAACAAGCTGGTCTCATCAGCTTTTTGTCATCTTCCTTCTTTAGGTAGGGTTTTCTTCCCTCGTAAATAACGGACTAAAACCTTCAGCCGTCCCAGCGACGTCACATTTCTAGTGTTTTTCTTAGTTTTTAGCATTTTTTTAATTTTCGAAGCTTATTTTTTCCACTTAATCTTAACACTGCTTGTAGGATTAATAGTTTCCCAGTTTACTCTACAAAAAATAAACAGCCAACATTATATATTTTAGTTTTTCCATCAAACAGCTTGTAACAACAAACTGTAAACAAAGAGTGACCAGCGTCAATGATTACTAAATCTGTAGAAAAAAAAGCCTTGATAGCTATGAATAAGTCAAAAGAATTTTCTTTTTACGGTCACTCTAAACATATGAATTCATTTAGTTGAAAATTTACATGAAAAAAAAAATAGCCAAATAATTTCTAGACAATTTTTGAAAAAGGAAACAACACGTCTTAAAAGAAATGTACTCTTGATAAAAAATTTTCTTCATATTCAGTTGGTCCAAGAACCCTATTGCAGAGGTGTCAAGTTCCTATATGCAAAAGCACAAACTTAACAACTTTTGTGAGAAATTCGGTAACTCATGCGTTGTAAATTTGTTTTCATTTTCTTTTTTTCCGTAGGGTGATCATACCGAATAAGTGTCATAGAATGTCGGACGAAGACTCGCTCAAACTAATGTTCAAAGTTTAAGTGGCATTTTGAATAACGATAGGAATCATGCCGCAGACAGATCTTACTATTTTGTTCATCAAACCCAAATTGTTGACCCGAGTAGGACCACAATGCTAACAAGTGAAAGTTTTGAGATAGATATCTGGTTCAAAATTATTGACAAGCTATATACATACCCTAGAGATTTCAGGTCTTGCCACGGAAAAGCGCCAATGTGCACTTCTTTGCACCACAAGCCAAACATTTTGGCCCAGCTAGGGCCAAAAATAAGTTGAAAGAAGGTAAATTTGTCTGTTTGGAGCAGACAGAGTGTTCGGGCCCTCAAAAAGTACATTTTTAGTGTCAAATTTTCCGGCTTTTTCTATATTTTCTTTTGATTAATATGAAAAGGGATATAAAATCTGGCGCCTCTTTGGAAGAATTTACTTAGACCAAAGACAAACATAGATACTAAGGCGAGAATAACTCTCATTATTATTGCAGAAGTATCTTTAATGTGATTTTGAAGAGCACATTTACAAGATATTACTGCATCGAGGTGACTGCATCGAGTCCTCGGAATGAGTGCAGGGCAGGTTGAAAATTGTGGGACATTGTTGGCCAGCTTTTATGAAAGACTATTTCTGTTGATAATGCATTATTTGAAAGTGAAAATCCTCGTTAAAACTCAAAATTAAGAGAAATCATTTTATATAATCACGGGGCTGCAACCCCCTTAGCCCCTTTATTGGTACGTTTAACTGACTTCTTCTCAGTGGCCTAAAAAATGAACGCTCTTACACAAGAGCAGCACAAAGCAAACACAAGAGCAAACATAAACAAAAATTACCTTAAAAAAATAATTCGAAAGTTTATTGAAAGACTAATACTACACTAATTCGAGAATGAAATCATTTATTTGTTCTCATCTGATTTAAATAATCAAATTTTCAGTTGAAACTTTTTGAGAGGTGATTGTTAAATGTAACATATGTGAGGGTCAGTTCATAATGATTATCAAACTATCAAAGCCTCTCAGTAAAGCACCAGTGCAGTTAGGTATAAAGAGTGAGAAGTTGATAGACTATTATATATAAAGAGGGCTTTTATTGTATAAGATTAGATATGTTTGTCTTAGGTTTTAATGCTGGTCTTTAATTTCATATGAAGAAAAAATAATTATTTTAAATCTACACCAAAGCAAGTTTTAATCTTTCTTTTCTGTTGAATTTACAGCTAAATTGTTCAAGCTAGAAACAGGAAATTTTCCAGAATAATTTCAAAACCATTAGACTAGCCATAGGCTATAAAACGAAAAAGAAATAGAAACATGAGTTCATCGTAACAAGTGCGTAATGGATAAAGTCTGAGCGTCCTCTGAGCAAGGGATACATATCCCTCGACCGAGGGATATATATCGCAATGGATAAAGTCTGAGCAAAATAAGCATATGAAAGCCAAAGACTAAAAAAAAGCGAATCGAGCGCATTTTTGTGAAAGCAGAAGAGCCGAGCTACCAAGCAAAGCGAGTGGAGGGAGGCACCGGCAAAGCTGTCTTTTATCTAGTTAAAGAGCTTGTGAAGCTGACTTTTTTGTTTGCTGATATCGAAAATGCACTGCAGAAATAATTAGTAGACTAGAATATTTGAAATTACAATTTTTGACTACTGTCAGCAAATTACCTATTATTGTAAAAACAAATGCTCAAATAAAGAATTATCAGTTATCCCATCTAAAATTCAAATAGCTTTATTTTTTCAAGTTTTTGAGCTTTGAGCTCCTGAGGGCCCGGGGTATAGTTTAAACATTTATCACTTTAAAATTAGGTGGGCAGCGGATTTCTAAGACAAAAGTATGACATTTCTAAATTTACTTGCAGTTTAATGTGATGTCCTGAGAAAAGCTGAATTTTGATCTATCAAACTTCTAAAATTATCAAAATTTACTATTATGCTCGAGTACTTGAATTTATATGACAGAATAAATAAAAAGTGTTTTTCTTAAATATAAAAGGTTAAATAGGTCACCTAGAATCACTAGGGATCAAACCCCTTATTAACATGAATATGGGTGCTATATCCATATTCCATTGGAAAGATAATTGCCTATGTAACCTATGAGCAAATATACCTAATACCATAGTTATTTCTAGCATTTTCTTTTTATAGAGATACATATTTTTTTTCGGATTTTTAAGACAGAGATATGAATGAACGGTGCATGTATATTAGACACACGCACGAGAGTTTCTATTCAGGGGCTGACAATTTTTTTTGGCAGGGGAGATCGGAAAGGAAGGTAAATTCAAAAAACAAAATAAATTATCCAGAAAATCCTAAAAAAAAATCGGGATAATATAAGAGATTGTGTTACTTTCCCTAGCTTCTTAATTTCGTGGAGGCTCAGAGCCCGGCTACCTCTTACCTTCATACAAAGGCTTGGCATTATGATTAAAAAAAAAAAAAAAAAAAATCTAGAATCTAAAATCTAGAAGCCTACCCAAAAAGGAGGTACTCGAGGACCATAAAACAAATATAGGTAGCCTACAACTAAAATTAGAGAATCAACCGACTCTGTCATTGTCTGCTGAAACCAAAGCCCTATTAGGGATACAATTCCTATTAAACCTCTTATGAGAAAGTACTAAATTAGACAGGTCCATAAGTGTGACGTTCTCTATCTAGCATTTTAGCACTAAATACTTTTTTAAAATTCATGTGTGAAGTCATCTAAAAAAACAAACACACCCTATTACAACAGTTACATATTCATATGACCTACGTTTAAGTAACAAAGACAGCGAAAATGAAATTTGATTAGCCTATAATGAAAATGATAAGACAGTTATAAAAATATTTCTGATTTCTGTGTGTTTTTCCCTTCCTTTTAACGCCCGCGTGCAAGAGATCTCTCTCAAGAAATAAATGTATACTTGTATTGTTTATTGGCTATGGCACTTTTGACCGTGTTTCAGCAAAAAAACCATAAGTTTGAAGAAACCATAAGTATGGTTTCAGCAAAAACCATAAGGACAGTTTTGCGTAAACGACTGAGATTAACACTAGACGCCATCCTCTTCCAGTTTCTGTTGACATCGTAGATTTCCCATTTTAGATGACAAAATTATCACGTGGCAGAAGTGCTCTAACTTTCCAAGGATTGTATGGTGTTCAAGATAAAACCTACCAACCATCCTTAAACACTTAACTCAGCGAATGATTTTTCTCCGCATGCTGCGGTGGATACGGTGTTCTACCGTTTGGGGGCTTAAGGAAAAAAAAGCTCAAGGTAAACCCAGTTACACCGACATTGGGCAGGACATTCATTTATAACTCATTTTTTTCGAAATCATAATTTTCGATTCAGGACGTTTTGCCTAAACACGGTCGCTTTGTTCTGACTTAGTTTGCGCTTAGGTCTGCGATTTCAGGATCTGTCGCTAATGCATGTTCGTCATTTTCCTTTTTAGTGTATTTTCTTTTTTCATTTCTCCCTTCATTCGCGGCCATAGAACCCTGCGGAAGGCATATGATTATGTATTTACTCTTGAATTTCTGAACAAGCTTACTCATTTACATTTCTGAAAACTGTCTCTGTTTGCATTCAAGTAGGAACAAGTCAAAATCTAAATAGGGCCAAGTATTGCTGTATCATCTTTTGGTGTAAAAATAGAATTAAAATTATAAAAGGATGACATGTAAATTCAAAATTTCAGGATCTGTCAATGTATTGAGCAAAGCGCAAAGGTAAATAACGCAACCAAATCAATGCAACACACACGCACACTCAAATTAATGCAAACACTCACGCTCAGTTTTATGTCTATCGTCATTTGGTAACTTTCACTTGAATTTTGAGCTTTTTATATTTTAACATGTTCAGTTGTCAGCTTCAAGATCAAGATTCAACGAAAATGAATGTTACGCCTGAACACTATGAAGAATAAATTGATACCAAATGTATCAATTTATTCGTTCCCGCTTTCTGGAAGGAGGGGGTAAACTCATCAAAAAGCTAAAAAAAAGGCGAGGCAATTGAAGAAGCGTTTGAAGAAGATATAATAAAAATTTTAAAGGGGATTTAAACCTCATTGAAGGAATCAAAGGGGTCTTTGTGTAGAGAGGGTTGGAACAAAGCTTACAGAACTGCACTGGCTTCAAAAAGTTTGGTGATACGATACGGTTATACTAGTAGCAGTAACTTATGAAAATTACAGAAAAAAATAAAAACACTCTAATAATCACAACACTTGCGTAAAGAGAAGCTTTTAAAACCCCTTTCTAGCCCCTAATGAAAAGATGTATAACTTTTCACGAAAGGAAACTTATTCTTAGAAAGAGATTAAATTAAAAACAGGAGTTTTAAACTGAAATTAAGGAACAACTTTAAAACTCAAAACGAACAGAAATTATTCTGTATATGAAGGTTTGCCCCCTTCTCAAAACCTTGCTTTTTACGCTAAAGCTGTTAGCAGTTTTAAAACAGCTTCACATTCTAATTAAACAGCCCCTTGCTTCAGTAGCCGTTCTTAAAAATTGGGACAAACAGCCAAACTTTAACGTAAGGAGCAATGTATTGAGGAGGGGACAACCCTTCATATACGGAATAATTTCTGTTCGTTTTGAGTTTCAATGTTGCTCTTTACTTTCAGTAAAAAAAAACTTTTTTTTATTAGTGTATGTTCGTTTTTTTCAAATAATGCAGGTAAATCTGGTTCACCCTCCATGAAATATACCCCCTCCCCCCTCATGGGAAACTCCTCCGTGAAAATTTCATCCAACTTAAAGTACACCCCCTGCCCTTCCGTCAAGTTCCCCCCAGACAGTTCCATCCTTGCTGAAAATCTCCCCTCCCCTTAAAATTTCTTGCGGACGATTCAGCTTGAAAAATTATCCTTAGCATAGTTTTATTTGAAGAAGACTTTACTCTCGAATCGGTTTCTCGATCACTCTGGAAAATGTCCCCTTCCGTAGAATTTTTCCTAGAATTGTCCCCTTCCCTGGAACATCTCCACCTACAAAATTGAGTTGGCAAAGGTAATATAGGTAATATTGGACAATTAACAAGAATTTCGTATAGGAATTCTGTCAAATCCCCCAGTGTAAACTTTTTCCTAGAATTGCCCCCCTCCCATAAAATAAATTCCCGCCCCAAGGAAAATTCTCCTAATTGATATCCACCCCAATTACAAAATCCCACCCCTCTGAAAATTTCTGTATACTTCCCAATAACAAATACTATGCATAAACAATAGGCCAATTTTATAACTTACAGGCCTCCCCAACAGACTGCACAGGGTCATTTTACCCCTAAAGACATATCTATTTGATCTTTCAACTATACTGAAGAAAATGGCTATCTCAAAATTATGATCAGATAACTTTGTGAAATAAATGGGTATGGGAGGGGGGCCAATTACCCTCCAGTCTTTTTTTTCATTTAAAAAGCGCACTAGGACTTTTAATTTGCGTTCCAATGCGCCCCCTTTCGATCTCCTATGGCTATTATTTTACTACGATCACCCATGGGAAAAAAAAACAAAATAAAAAAAAAACAAATAAACACGCATCCGTGATCTATATTCTGGCAAAAATAACAAAATTCACATTTGTATATATAGGAGCTTGAAACCCCGACAGTAGGGTTCTTGGGTACGCTGAATATGGTGGTGTGATTTCCATCAAGATTCCTTGATTTTTAGGGGGTTTTCCTCCCTATTTCAAAAATCACGAAAATTTTCTCAGTCTCGTAACTTTTGATAGGTAACACTAAACTTGATGAAAATTTTAAATTTGGAATCAGTATAATAAGCTGGGTCTTTTGATGTATCTATTGATGCCAAAATTCCGTTTTTTAGAGTTTCGGTTATTATTGAGCCGAGTCGCTCCTTAAGTTCGTTACCACGAACTGTTTGATAATCTCTTGAACCAAAAAAACAATAAAGAGTGAAGTATACACTGTTACCCGTATACACTGTTACTTATTTGTGAGTAGCGTTAAAAAGATTTTTCGTTTTTTATTATATGTTTAAAAATGAAACGTTCAAAATTTAATCGGTACTTAAATAGTATCCAGAATACACTCGATAGATGAAGTTAGATTAATCATAAGTAAATATACCAAAATATGATGAAAATATAAAACTTTAGAAATAAAAATATGGAAACTACAAAAAAAAATTATGGAAAGCAGGCCGCCCAGAACACATTATATTAAATACCTAACCTAAATACTTTTATATATTATATATTTAATTAAAATATACCTGCATCGTAGTTTACCTCACCAAAGAATAAGCTAATTAAAACCGAATGCGAGAGAAAAACCAGTTTACTCAGATCAAACAAAGCAAAATTTTTGGGTGTGTTCTGGATAATACGTAAGTACCATTTAATCTTGCACAAATGATGAATAAACAAAAAGTCCAAACTATGTCAAATAGATTAAGAAAGAGAAAAGAAGCAAACGCTAAAATATTAAAAAAAAAATAGAAAATGAAAAATTCCTTTCTAAAACGTATCTATTCTAGCAAATGAAAATGTAAGTCCAAGACATGAAAATAAAACTGGAAATTATAAAAAAAAGAAGAGCTAATTCTTGTATTACTGAAAAATATCCGTATTTACCGGGTGGAGCCCTTTAGTTTCACACCTCATAAAGTGTGGGACTGCCAAATAAAAAATGTGGCTGAAACTGAATATTAAAAAAACAAAAATAACAGTAAAAATAGCGAGATAATGTTATGAAAGTTCGTCTCCAGTGTTCAGAATAGAAAAAAAACGAATGTAGGCTATTACAAAGAAGAAAAATAACTTAGAATCGTAATAAAGTATAAAAAGAGAAATTTGTTCATTCAGGAAATTTTCGTTCAATATACATGACTATCGTTGGTATTTTTGTGGGCCAAGAAAGCCTAATTTCACATGTTAGTGCACGGTCCACCACAGCTTCCGTCTTCACTATTGAATTAACAGCCAGTAATTATGACTGAGTTATTCAAAGAGGAGTTTATTTATGGGTGGGCCGGTGAAACACACATTTGAAAGAAATACAAAATTAGGCTCGTCATATGGAAAATAACAGAGCTACAACTGTTAATAGATGTGTGCGTCCCCCTTCATCGTTAATGGGAAACATTAAGAGTAACCGTCAAATATCAAATGGGAACCAGTATAAGATTTTTACATGTAGTATTTACTCTATTTGCCCCCTCCCTTTCATAAGCATATGAAATAAGAGATTTCGATCAAGTACACATTTTTTAAGTAAATATAGATACCTTTTTTTAGTATCAATGAATGAGGCTTGAAAATAACTACTTGATTAATGTTATTTCAAAATGATAATCTAAGATTGATGCTCAGTTGAAATTTATCGATTTTACTTATTAAAAAAAACCCGTTGAGCCAGAGGTGAACTTCATCTCAATAAGCAATTTTATTTGAGATTTTGGACCACTGCCCATTTTTTCTCAAAAAACATTAATAAATCCATAACTAACTATTATTTGGCTAGAATCCTCGGATCCGTACGATATTTTAAACACGTATGTCTTCCGCAATAAAAGAAAGGGTATATTCATAGAGGCACGTTTGCAAAGAGCTACAAGGAATTGATTAATGAAAATAATCCACGGTTTTCATTGACGCACAAGGATTTTTTGGTGGGGGGGGGTGATACTAAAGACAGTTATTGAGCGGTCAACGATCATTAAACCAGACTCTGTATATAAGTGTTCTTGGTCAGAGACACGACTTCGGATCAACCTTACGGGAGCCCTATAAGTAGGTAAGTGTTTGTACATAAGATTATACACGTCCAACGTCTGGACGGGGTAGTGTATAAAATTTTTCTTCATGGCGAAAAGGGTTGAAATCGCAAGAAACCACATTTCAATGAAGGATATGGGAAAAAGGATTCCATTTGGATAAATAATATTAGGGTTGGGGAACATCCCCTTTTTGCAATGTACAGTAAAACAACACACACCACTTTTGTTTCCGTTGCCACCATAATTGTCGGTCCTCTCTGTGCTGCGTGTGTTCTTCTGTGCTGCGTGTGAAAACAGATAAGAAAAAAACCTTGTAAAGTTGAGTGTTTTCACAAACCTGATTTTTTTTTTTTTTTCAAAAGTAAACTGAAGTCTTTGGATCTTCACGATATTTTAAGTGTTTAGGTCTTTCTGTGATTAAAAAAGTGAATCTATAGAGTCCAGTTGCTGAGACCGTCACTTTGTTCTCTATAGTAAATAGCACTCAATATTCACAAGTACAAGAGCTATTTTTCAGAGGAGGTAGGTGCAATTATATGATAAAATCATTCTTTTGGCTTTTGTAGTGTAATTGGTACTATATGCAGGCTTCTGTTGAAACGAAATTTGGCTTATTGGCCAAAAACCCCACGCAAAGGAACTAATCGGCCTTTGATTTTTTTTTTTTTTTTTTTTTCTTTCAGTAGCTTAAAATAATATTAGATGTGACCATTAGGCTATTGGACACAGGAAGGCATGGTTTTTAAGAAGTAGTTTATTTTTCTCGCCAGAAATAACAAATAATGCGATTGGCTTATGAAAATACAGCGCGGTAATATGTAGGCCTAAATAGTATAAAAGCTGCTTTTGGATACAGAATTCTTTGGTATATATATATATATATATATATATATATATATATATATATATATATATATATATATATATATATATATATATATATATATATATATATATATATATATATATATATATATATATATATATATATATACACATATATATATATATATATATATACGACACATGTTTCTTAAGTAATTACCATTTTGCGATTCCGCCGCCGCAGCGCTACGGTTAGCGTTCTGCTTATGCGCGCTGGTTACCTACATCTCTTGTCTACGCAATGACGCCATTACAGTCTAATTCTTCATTGTATTAAATAAAAAAAAAAGTTTTTTTAACTGAAAGTAAGGAACGAAGTTAAAACTTAAAATGAACAGAAATTATTCCATATATGAAAGGGGATGTCCCCTCCTCAACGCCTCACTCTTTACGGTAAAGTTTGACTTTCTCATAACTTTATTTTTTTAAACAATAAAAAACTTTAGCGTAAACAGCGAGGCGTTGAGGAGGGGACAGCCCCTTTCATATACGGAATAAATTTATTGTTTAAAAAAATAAGAGTTGTGAGAAAGCCAAACTTTAGCGTAAAGAGCGAGGCGTTGAGGAGGGGACAGCCCCTTTCATATACGGAATAATTTCTGTTCGTTTTAAGTTTTAACGTCGTTCCTTAATTTCAGTTAAAAAAAACTTGTTTTTTTTATTTAGTTTTGAACGTTTTTGAATTGATGCAGTTTTTGATTCTGGCTCACCGTAGGCTACATGAATAATTAAAAAAAAATTTGTATATTGATTTTACTTTTATTTGTTTAATTGACTTTCTCCAACTTGTTTAATTTTATTTATGAATGTTTTTATTAGTGATAAATGTACGTAACTTACGAATTAATTAACGTAACGACCTTCTATGTTCATATCTTTTTTATACGTATATTAGGGGGCTCAACCCTAGTCAATACCTCGCTCTTTAAGCTGAAGTTCGAATTTTGTTCCAATTCTTTAAAAATGACCTCTTAATTACAAAGGCCGTTATTTAGAATAAATAGCTCTTATGAAAGTATTAAAAAATCTTTCGCTTAAAGAGCGAGGTATTGACTAGGGGGTGAACCCAATCATAAACGTAATATTTTCTGTTCGTTTTAATTTTTGATGTTACTCCTTATTTTCAGCTGGAAAACTTGTTTTTTTTATATTTAATTTCTTTTTTTTTAAATAATGCTCCGGCGCCCCCTTTATAGCAATGTCCCTTCCCCCATGAAAACTTCCTTCATGGATAGATCTTCCTACATAGCCCCTGACCCACCCACCCCCCTACTACCAGACAAAAGCCCCCCTGAAAACGTCCGTATACTTCCTAATAGTAGAAATGGGGGTACCAGCGCCGAATAAACATAATTTATTCATGGTTTATTGATCCACTAACGGGTCAATGACACCTTTTTCAAGGTCAATCAGTGGATGTTTCTAAGTGTATTGATCCACTAACGGGACAGGATCACGTGTCTCTTTCTAAGCCAATCAGGGGATGTTTCTAAGTGTATTGCTCCACTAGAGGGGACTAGGTTTCTGAGAAATTGATTTGCATAATCAACGGGGAATTATCGATTCTAACGGAGCAGGAGTGCAGTGAATATAAGGAAGGATTTGGCTATAGTTGTTATTAGTGTGAGAATAGAATTCAAGGAGTGAAAACAGTTTGACTTTACTCATTAGAATATACTTGTAATAATGAGTGGATTGTTTACACTATTAGAAGTTGATAGTGGAGTTGATAACAATGATACAAGAGCACCAAACATTGCGGTGGAAATCACGAGAGAATCACAACTTTGTCTGGAATGGGATGAAGTATATGCAAGATATGTGATATCTTTGAGCAAATTTAAAATGGAGGATCAATTATGCTTCGCTGCAAAAGTTGATATAGCGCATGTGAATAGACTTCAAAGTGCTTTAAGTGCAATAATGAAGCATATCGAGGACAATAAGTTATATCGCTAATTGAACATGTGTAATATTATTGTTGTAATTATGCAACAAAATTGTTTCGAAATTGAAAATGTCCCTTTCTTTTTGTTAGAATGTTAGATTAACGATTCATGGTCAGTCTAGAGTCAGCAGTGAGAGTGATAGGATTGAAAAATGAATAAATTTGAGAAAAAGAGAATTAGATCGAATCTGGTGATTATGGAAAAACATTTGAGTCTGGATGATGATTTTCTCGAGTTATCCATTCAACGGAAGATATTCTCACAGTGAACACTGGACAATATAATGAAAACTGATTCTCCCCCATTGAACTATTGTATGAAACTTTTACGATGTGACTCAAATGCTTATACTCAATTTATTCATATATTAATCGGAACAAAGCAGAATAATATCGTGGATATACTTTTGAAAAAATTGCCATAGATTCAATGTAGATGGCTCTCCCATTCGAAAGAGGTAGCGTCACAGAGTTACTCCTCTCCCATTCCCCTCTGAATTTATCAAACGAGGATCAGTTTCTTTTTAGCTGTGAGAGAGTTGACATCGGAAACCAAAAATGTTCTATACATGTCCACTATGCATGTACACTCTTGGCAGTTGGTCATCATGTGAGAATTGTATAATTATTGATGACTATAATGAAAAGTGCAAATTATGCAATCGTTGTAAATTACATAGAGGATATGCAGTACAAATTAAAGGATGTAATTCATGTCTTGAAGATATTTGTAACTCACACCCTAGAGGGCATCTATGCTCCAATTGCCACTATGGCAAATGTGATCAGTGGGAGAATACTTACCCCGGTATGAATGGAAAGAAGCCCAAACGTGATTTTAGTTTATTTCTACAAGATAGGTATTGTCCTGGAATTGAATTATTTTGGGAGGAAGAATCAGGTCTACGATTCAACTGTTCGGGTAACAAGACAATTTGGTTTCTACGTCATCGTTGTAACGACACTGCCTATTATGACTATAAACCTAGTGATTTTTATTTGGCAGTTACTGAATGTGATTCAACATTTGAAAACACTGTATGTAATATTGCTTCAATTAGGCAGATTGAAACACGTGAATTTCACAATATGAATGTAAATAGTATCATTGACTATACAAAGAGATATGACAAGAGTGAAGTTACATTATACAGTAGAAAATGGGACCCTGACTTTGCAGCCAATCAAGATCAATATACAGCGAATTTAAATGATTTACCAGCATTAGTGGTTCACGACAGTTGCATATACACCGAAGATGAAATCTAAAGTAAAGAATAAAAACATTGTTATTGTGTATATACATTTTTCATTTATTAATAAACAAATTCACATACATTTTTTAAGCACTTTACCCGTAGGGCACTAAAATCAATATTATACAGGTCTGAGAGGATATTTTCCACCATAAAGTCGTTCAGACGTGGATTGTCTACTTAAATAGTGAGAAACTGCTTGTAAGTATAGCCGCGACATCGGAACACGAAATATAGTAGCGCATGAAAACCGCAGCTTTTAGTCGTCAGATTCTGCACTCTCTTCTACTACTACTACTACTAACAACTCACCGCAGCACCAAGCCGCCTGAGGCCAACACAGCTACGCACGATCCTCCTCCACCCCAATCTATTCAAAGCCTCCCTCCTTACACCCGCCCACGAAGTTCCAATTTCCTTTAAATCTTTCTTTATGATGTCCTCCCACCCCAGACAGGGAAGACCTGCTTTCCGTTTAGCCCTAGATGGTTGGCGGAAAAGAACAATCTTCGGCAATCTGTCATTCTTCATCCGCACAACGTGCCCTAACCACCTCAACCTTTCTTTCATTATAGCCCTAGAAAACTGTATTCGTACAGCCTTCTGTTTGGTCCTAGACGGTTGGCCGAAAAGAACAATCTTCTTCAATATGTCATCCTTCAATCCGCTCAACAGGCCCTAGCCACCCCAACCTTTCTTTCATTATAGCCCTAGAGAGCGGTATTAAACCACACTTTTCGTACAGCCTATTGTTTGAAATGCGGTCAGTCATCCAGGTACCCAGAAGAATCCTTAAGCAATTTCTCTGGAAAGCATCTAGCGAGTCTTCAACCTCTTTTCGGAGCGCCCATGCTTTAGAGCCATATTTGACCACTGTCATCACTGTCGCTTCTAATATTCTAATCTTGGTTTATAGACTTATCTTCCTATTCTTCCAGACTTTTTTTAACTGTGAAAAAACACCCTGAGCCTTGGCTATTCTATTTTTCACATCTTCACTCCTCCCACCATCTTTACTAATAATACTACCAAGGTAAGTGAAACTGCCCACCTGATCAATCTTTTCATTACCGAACGTCACCTTTTCATCTTCACTTATTCCTAGCCATAGTGACTTAGTCTTCCTAACATTAATTTCCAAACCAATTCTAGCACCCTGAACTCGCAAAACCTCTAAAACGTCATTCATTTTGCTCACACTTTCATCTAGGATGCTTAAATCATCAGCATAATCCAAGTCCAGGAGACTTTTTCCTCTCCATTTGATTCCGTGGTCTCACATTGCCTTTCCTGTGCTCCTTAAAACACAGTCCATCAAAATAACCTATATAAAGGGGGATAGAACACAGCGCTCTCTTCTGATTTTGAATAATAGTTTTCCCACTGCGCTCAATATAGTTGCTGATGTGTGGAGTGTAAAATGTACAAGGTAGGCCAAGAGGAACAAAAAATTCAATCGTCTTCATTGTTTGAAAGATGGACAACCAATGGCCAGTATTCACAGTCAACGGACTGCTATTAACAATGATTAGGGTATTGTTGGCACTTTGAATTTTTCCAAGAAAGTCCGAGGGCAGACAATAGAATCTGTATTTGGACATATTGGGGTCCATAGTAAATATATTGATTATTTGACTTGTCTTCATGGTGCCAAGTCTAGTAGAACACTGCCTTCGGGAGTGATTTCCCAATAGGTTTCAAATTGATTTAGGGAGATTAGTGCAATACTCTCAGCTAATGGATCGGCAAATGTACACTCTAAACGCACACTCCCCGTTCGTGCTATACTCATATCCTTGGTGCCAGACAAATCTAATACAATGATACCATGTGTTTTAGCAAACATTTCTTCGATTATACCATTTTCAAATAGTTATGAATCATGATCAAGGGTTTGCATGGTCAACTCATACAATTTCCTATAGGATTTATCAAAAGATAGATTGTAGAGTGGGATTCCATTTACTTTGCAGACAAGAGATGAAAGCCCAAACATTTCAAATTTATGTGGGCATTCAGTCCACGATCCTATTGCACTAGCGCTTTTTACAAATGCCATGACTTATTTTGACGGAATTTCGCCAATGATAAAGGATGAGTCGGTGGTGAGCCTGTGGTAATATGACTCTGATTGGTGATTTTATGAGAAACAAGCAGTTTAATATCATTTCCACTGGCTCTCAGTTTTCCCACTGCTAAAGTAACAGAACTCAAAACCTTCTGTTTGCGTACATGCAGTATTGCCGAGGTGAGGGAGAGAGTTACATCAGGATTGGCAGCAAGTTCTTTTCATAAAAGGAATTGGATGGAGCAAGCGTCAATTTTATATCCACTTTAATGTTGAGTAGTAGCTATTGGGGTATATTAAATATTTCATAATATATTTTTCCAACTAGATGTAATTCACTAGTTGTAGCATTTTAAGTGCATCTGTACTATCAGTATTAGTAACATGGGCGTAGGCAGCATTAGGCAGCATAGTGTTTAGGGGGAGGCAGTCGATAGTGTGATAGAGTTTTATCAACTGCTTTTTCCAAACCATCTGCTTTTTCAGCCATATCTGATGTAAATTCGAAGGTCTAGGGGGGCGTCTGCCCCCCTGCCCCCTCCCTACGCCCATGATTAGTAATATATTAATATCCATTTGAAGTGCCTCTCAATTCCTTGTATGACTCAATTGTCATTAGCATGAATTGCATATAGCTTTTATAATTTGAGAGATACTGTGGTCCTGTATGAAACTGAATTTGAGGATGGGGCACGTTCTAATAAAAAGGGGGTGTTGTTCCCAGTAAGGGGCCCGTCAATTGAATTAGTGAAGCACTGGGTTTGGTTTTTGTACACACCACCTAGTGAACCCGATGCAATTGGCCATTTTAACCCAATTACAGATATCAGTAGACTTTTGGGAGGGAGTAAGGATCTAGGGGTAAGTTTCTACTGTCCAACATGCCTGTCCCAATTTCGTAGTGATTTAAAGTTAAAGAATCACATGAAGTAATGTAGGCGGCATGGCTACCAATCGTTGTAAGCAGTTTCGGGTGACAGGGTCATTTTACGTTGTAAAAATTTCCAAAATAACCTCCTCCAAAGCAATAAAATCTCTTTAGATTGTGAAGGTAGGCTAGTGGATGTGAATGATCATCGATTTCCGAATCGAATTAAAGAACATCAAGCTATAGCGGTTTCCTACGCCCACGCACAAAGAGGCAGCTCTAACACAATGCAGTTGTTAGAAATAGTCGATACGTTGGATGAGAACGAGTTCATGATCAAGGCACTAACTAAATTAATTAACACCGCAAATGGCGCTATTTCTCGTTTGAGAAATACCCATTATCCAATGCTGTTGTCTGCAGAGGATCGTCTCGCCATTAAAAATCAAAAAATCTGCTGGGTTTGTAAGGGGGACTTTAAAGAGGGAGCTAAGGGTAAAGGGACTAGGGGAAAGGGAAATTGCGTGACCATAATCACTTGTGGCAGGAAATATCGTCAGGGGGTAGTAATTCTCGTGGTGTAGCACATCAATCTTGCACTGTGATTGTCAGCCAGCAGTTTTTTATACCGGTTTTCATTCACAATTCAAATTATGATTTAAAATTTATTTTACCAGCTTTGGCACTTATGGATAGGGAGGGAGGGGGAGTAGATAGTCCATGGGTAAATAACTCATTTAACTACAATATTATCTCCAAATCAGCTGAGAAGCAGAAGCTTCTCGAGTTGAAATGGCAGGCGGAGGATAATGGGCATAAATGCTGGAATAAAATCCGGTTTTTAGATTCATTTAGTTTTTTCCCCAAGGCATTTAGTCAATTGATTCAAGTGCAGAAAAGCGACAAATTTGATAGTTTTCCTCTGCTTAAACAGCGCTTTCCAGACAGTGAAATGTATGACCTAGTGACCGGTAAGGGCTTATATGCATATGCCTATTACTGTTCTGGTGCACGCTTAAACGAGGAGAAACTACCTCCAATTGAAGCTTTCTATAATTCACATACCAATAGTGAATGCACTGCCGAGGAATATCAATTTGCCGAGAGGGTTTGGGATAAGGGTAATTGTAAAAATGGGTGGGATTACTGTAAATTGCATCGGGTTCACTAGGTGGTGTGTACAACAACCAAAACCAGTGCTTCACCAATTCAATTGACAGGCCCCTTACTGGGAACAACACCCCCTTTTTATTAGAACGTGCCCCATCCTCAAATTCAGTTTCATACTGGACCACAGTAACCCCGATATTTAAATGGGCATTGGCCCTTTCAAAGATATCAATTGACCTTAGCATTACTGGGAATTTTCCCTCTAAAACAAGTGAAATCTACAAGGGGAAAATCAGAGCCCTCCTTCCCATGTACAGCCCAGTATTCCAAATTGTTCTTTGTAGTGTCATTTCGTAGTGGTTCGAATGTCAATATGAGGAAGGCGTACATGAAACATTTTTGACCTGTTTCAAAACAGATTCGCTGAAAGCCCTTGCAACCCTCTAAATTGGAATGATATTTTAATTCAATAGCCCTTTCCCCACCACCCCCCCCCTCTTAAAATAAAATCTTTTTTTAAATTTACCAATATTAACACTTAAATTTTCAATAAATAAAACTACAGACCCACTTCCTTTCTCATTATAATTTTCGAGATGCGTAATAACTTGGTCTACCCATTGCATAAAACTGTTTCATAATTTTCCAAATGTGGATAGACCACTAGCATCACGGTATGTACATAATGGTCATATAACTCACTTTTGCCCTCATTTAAATAAAATATCTTTAAAACAATTGAATTCTTAACAGAGTCCCTACCCCCCAATAACTGAATCTGGTTTTCTAAGAGTGCACGAGTTTTATCTACATATACATGAACAATATCTATAGGGTCGAGTATAAAATTCCCCCCCCATAAGCCAATCGAAGGGATCCCCAAAGGTTGCAGTGTAGACGACTATTGTATTTAATATTGAATTTGTTTGATGGAATTCAGAAAGTATTGTAAATTGTGTATTGTTACCCTCCCCTTCTTGTATATTATCCCCCACTCCCACTCTGTTCAACAATAGGACTGTGAGAATTTATCGAAGTCATTTCATTTGATTGAACTGGAAGTATGCTCGTGTAATCTGAGGGTGAAGGATTCACAGTTAATTCACCGACAAAATCATCTAAAATTTGCAAATTATGTGGACTTAGCAACTCTAAGTCCCCCTCTGAACTAGGTACATTACCCTGCTCAACTGTGCTAGGTTCTACATTGAAATAATTAGTTAGAAAATTATCAATATTATAAGGTATTTCAATGGAGTTACCGATACCATGCCATTCGCTGATAGGTTCTTTGTTCTGAATGGCATGAAATTCCGTAGATGCGTCAAAGAGTTCTTCTTCTGCTTCTTCTTCATCTGATGAGGGGGGAGACAACGAATATGGAACCAATGTAATCTATAAAAGAAAATAGCTTATTTTCAAAAGTGTCTAAATCACGCTATTTTTAAAATTGGATTATTATTTACGTATGCTTAAAAACACGCTTAGTAGCAGTAGTAGTAGCATTTGGTTAATTCATTGTTCCTTACTCTATATATCCCGAAAGTTCCAATTTACCACTTAATATAAGATATTTACAATCTAAAAGATGACAGAGTAGGTTTTGATTTTGTTCAAACAACCCCCCCCCCCCCAAAAAAAATCATATTAATACTCTTTATCTGCTATGGAAAAAACCGGTGTGTTTACTTGATTTGAGATGGATAGCCTATCCCTTTCATGATACACAACTCATTCCGATAGAAAGTTGTTTTTATAATATTTGTAGAGGTCAACCATTCGTTAATAAAGCAGTTTATATCGCAAAGGATTTTGCTACTTATTATGAGCGGGATATAGAGCCTTTTTTGGCTTCGCTAACCTAATTTGGCAGGTTGAATGCATGCACTTGTTATGATTCAAAGGGAGAATGTTATATTTTATCAGGTTGAACAAATAGCAAAAATGTCTTTTAATATCTCTGACACGCTTTTACTGTGTTGAAAAATGGCGAAAAGAAAGGCCTAAAAAAGTTGAAAGAAATAGTTAGATATTTCTATAGCCAGGAAGAAACTAGAGGTGAAAATGCTTACATATCCTAATTCCAGCTGGACTTGAGTGCCGGATGGTCCTGGGAACGCATTTCGGAGGATGGACGGGGCGGTGACGTCACACTCTTGTGCAACTGGGCCAGCAGTGTCAGTGGAATATACAGATGCAGTAGCGATGTCACTGGCTTGGTGGGTTGGAGCAGTGGGGCTCACCATTGTGTGAGCAGCCATCCAATCTCTTTTCAGTTTTCTGCCAGGCTGCATTGGCGTCTGATCGGATCGGATTTGGGCAGGCAGCGCTGGTCTGGAATGGATGTGGGTGGCTCTCGATGTGCCAGCCATCTCCAGCTGTTTCATGGGAGTAGCGTCATTACTCCTAGCTCTCTTACTGGGAGGAGGAGGGCATTTGTCAAAATTATCCTTAAAAAGAAGAAAAAAATTAGTATTGAATAATGACTCCCTGTTAGAGAAGAAAAACTGAATTTATTTTAAGACATAATTTTGTTTAGAAAGTATTTGCCATTGTCTCAAAGAAGCCCCTCTCCCCTTTTCAGCAAAGCAAAAGGTAAAAATTTACGAGGAAGAAGCTAGGCTTAGAAATCAAGCGTTTTTATTACACAACTTGTGAGAAATAAACCCTGACAATCAGTAGTCTGTAGCCTTAGGATTAAATCAATGTTTCTAATTTTACCATTTAGAGAAAAAATTTAAAAAAACTAGCATTATTCTTTAGGGTCAAAAGGTGCATCAAATCCAGGCCAATGATTTAAAATCTAGATCTCAATATAGCCAGCATAAATATGGTATAAATAAAAGCTAACCAAACACTAAACTTCAGAGTTCTATATATATAGGAAAGGCTACATTATTTTTCTTGTCAAAAGGGGGTACATGTCTACACATTGCATCCATCCCTTTGCAGTTCACACAAAGAAACAGTTTGTTTCACCTTACAACGAAGCTGTTAGAAGCGAGCCCCATAACTCAGGCACAGTCCCCCCTCCCCCACCACATAAACACTGAGTACTCAAAAGGAAGATAAATTTTTCATATGAAACTATTTATTATAAGTAACACCCGCACCCCTAGCAATTCATAAGATTTACTCTAGACAATTTGAAGGGAATATAAAAGTATCTTTTTCGGGTTAAACCTTTGCTAAGCTAATTCATATGGATTTAGCAAAGCCGGATGTGCACTTGACGGGTGCCAATAATTATCACTATTTAAATCTTAGCGTCTTAATGTCATAAAGTGGTCAGTATATCTAAGAGTTGACGGTTGTAAGCTGTCACTTTTAGCTAGGATACAGAAAGCATAAAAAATACATGAATTTGTCGAAAAAGAGAATTATTTCCAATGAAAGAATTCAAATCGTTAACGGAGGGGAGGGGGTTTACATGGTAAAAATGGCGTATTTTACGCTTTCTAACGACTATAAACATCGCATAGTGGATATTTTTTGTATTGGAGGGGGGGGGGGTTACCATGAATTTGAATACCCTGGAGCGAGACTATAAAAATGATTTTATTTGGAAATAACCTAACGAAATTTACTGAACAGAACTCACATTATAAATCTTTTTAGCTTAAGCATCCAACTCATCAATATTTAGTGTTATCTCCATGGTGGCTTGTGACTGTATGATAATTTAACCTCAACGCATGTCCATTATAAACAAAATCTCAACGGCGAATTGTGATGTAAGGGAAACCTTACGTAACTCCCTGATTGACCTAGAAAGAGACACGTGATCCTGTCCCGTTAGAATCGATAATTCCCCGTTGATTATGCAAATCTATTTCTCAGAAATCTAGTCCCTTCTAGTGGATCAATACACTTAGAAACATCCCCTGATTGGCTTAAAAAGAGACACGTGATCCTTTCCCGTTAGTGGATCAATACACTTAGAAACATGCTCTGATTGACCTTGAAAAAGGTGTCATTGACCCGGTAGTCGATCAATAAACCATGAATAAATTATGTATATTCAGCGCTGGTACCCCCTTTTCTACTCCTAATAAGCAATACTATATGTTAACATTGGGTAAAGTTCATAACTTTCAGCTCTCCCCCCGGGGACTTCGGGGGATTAAGTCATCCTAAAGGACATAGTTATCATATTTTCAACCATGCTGAACAAAATGGCTATCTCAAAATTGTGATCAGGTGACTTTAGAAAAAAATTGAGCGTGGGAGGGGGCCTAGTGGCCCTCTATTGGTTTGATCACTTAAAAAGGGCACTAGAAATTTTAACTTCCGTTCCAATGAGTCCTCCAACGATATTCTAGGACCACTGGGTCTATACGATCACCCCTGGGAAAAAAAACAAAAAAGCAAAAAAATACAAAATTCCACATTTTTGTAGATAGGAGCTTGAAACCTCTACAGTAGTGTTCTCTGATACGCTGAATATGATGGTGTGATTTTCATTAAGGTTCTATAACTTTTAGGGGGTGTTTCTCCCTTTTTTCGAAAATCAGCCAAATTTTCTCAGGCGCGTTACATTTGATGGGTAAGGCTAAAGTTGATGAAAGTTATATATTCGAATTTAGCATTAAAATCTGATTCTTTTGATGTATCTATTGGTATCAAAATCCCGTTTTTTAGAGTTTCGGTTACTATTGAGCCGGGTCGCTCCTTACTTACAGTTTGTTACCACGAACTGTTTGATACGTTTTTTACTGAGTTTTTAAGATGCCTTCGACAATCGTGAGTCCCGCCGATTGTGAAGTACAGGCTGTTATACGATTTCTTAGTGCTAAAGGCGTAAAACTGATAGATATTCATCGTGAAATTTGTGAAATTTACGGACAAAGCATTATGAGTGAGGGAATGGTAAGGAAATGGGTGAGAGCATTTTAAGATGGCCTTACAAATGTGCATAATGAAGAACGGTGTGAAAGTCCTTCGCTCTTTAATAAAGATTTGGTGCAGAAAGTGGAAGGAAAGGTGAGAGAAAACAGACGCTTTACAATTTTATCAATGTGTGACTGGTTTCCTCAATATTCTCGTAGTGTTTTGTATCGCATTGAGACTGAGAACTTGAATTACTGGAAATTGTGTTCACGTTAGGTTCCAAAAATGTTGACGGATTTGCACAAAACCCAAACTTGAATTACTGGAAATTTTGTTCACGTTAGGTTCCAAAAATGTTGACGGATTTGCAGGAAAACCCAACGTTTAGGCAGTGCATTGTATTTCCTTGAGCGGTACCACAATGAAGGTGAAGATTTTTTAGTCCAAATTGTTACTGGTGACGAAACATGGGTGGCCTACGTCACACCAGAATCAAAACAACCATCCATGGAATGGTGACATTCATCATCACCCAAAAAAGTGAAGTTTAAACAAACGATTTCTGTCTGGAAAATCATGTGCACAGTTTTTTTGGGACAAAAACGGAGTATTGATAGTGGAGTTTCTGCGTCGTAATGTCTTTATTAACCCGTTCAGAATAAATCTATAATATATATTATATATATTATGATATACATAATATAAACTTAAAACCCGTTTTGGCATAGTTCAGCATTGTTTCAATATTTCCCCTTAATACCCTTGGTTTTAGTAGCAGTAGTAGTACAGTAGCAATAGTAGCAGCAGTAATAGAAGTAGCCTTAACTTTAGTAGCAGTAACAGCAGTAGTAGTTGAAGAAGCAGTAATATTTAGATGTGAATATTGTCTTTTGGTTAGTTCAACATCCCCCAAAACAAGTCCTGTAAAATTCAACTTCATACACCAACGTACTCCTAAGATATTACTCATACGCCCTTTTGAGAACCTGCATACAGAAGGGGTGTTGTGATTCAGTTCAACTTCCCCCTCAATATTTCCTGAAAATTACACCTTCATACCCTTAGACATAGTTGTAATAGAAGTCACAGTAGTAGGTTGAGATGATGGGTATGATGGGTTGATACATTTGAATGTTGTTGCTATGGTGATATGCTCTTTTTTTACTATTTTTTTGTTGTTGGTGCTATGACAAATAAAACACACAGTTCGAAATAAAAATTGTTTTCGGTATTTCAACTGTTGTGGTATTTTTACAAAGGCTTTTGATTCATCAGGTTGATACTCTAAATTTTCAAATTATCAGTAATAGAAACTAAATTACACACCTGATAAAACGTAGCATCATCAGGTATGCACAGATGACTACTATTATATCTATAGAAAAAATTGAAAATATTAGGGTTTTCACTGTCCTTGACGGACAAAGGAAAAACTTCAAAGCGCCTTATCATTATTTTTAGTAACTTGTGTATTGGGCTTGTACTAAGTATTCTTGCAAATTTCTGCATAAATTATGTAACTATTATGTTATGTTTGCAAAAAAAAATGATGCAGGTATTTTGTTTGTCGACTAAAGAAATTTGAACGCAGTGAAAGCGTTAAATGAATAAATAGATTGAATGAAAAAACTTTCGCTGTGTTTATCAAAGAAAAATTGAGTTCAGATTGTTCAAACACATGTTTTCATACTTCCTTATTTGAAGAGGGTTTAATGGCATTCAATTTTCCAATTTAATAAAATTTTCGTTATTATATTTCTAAGAAAAAAACTTCTGAGAACTTTGCTTTAAGAATCTATAAATAATACATTATGAAGCAAAATCTTCCATTTATTAATTAATTCCATTGTTCATGTCTAGCACTGCTTGAATATCAAAGGCTAGAATAGTTTTTTTTTCTTTCTATCACAACAGTATAGGAAGTAATGTATAAATAGGGAAATAAATAGCTTTTCTTTGGTAAAAAGAAAATCCAAAAAATTACCCCCCTAGATTAAGAAAAATGTATTTTTATATTTTTGTCGATTGACGGCATCAATAAAAAGAAAGAAAAAATTCAATCAAACAGTTCGTGGTAACGACCTGTAATTAAGGAAAAACCCGGCTCAATACTAACCTAAACTCTAAAAAACGGACTTTTGATACCAATAGTTACGCGCCTTTTTGATACCCGTGAAAATTTACGCGCCAAAAGAAAATTTGCCTTATTTTCGAAAAAAGGGGGAAACAACCCCTTAAAGTCATAGAATTTTAATGAAAATCAAAACACCAGATTCAGCGTATCAGAGAGCCCCACTATAGAAGTTTCAAGCTCTTATCTGTAAAAATGTGGAATTTTGTATTTTTTGCCAGAAGAAAGATCACGGATGTGTTTTTTTTTGGTTTTTTTTAGGGGTGATCGTATCGATCCATTAGTCCTAGGATATCGTGAGAGGCTTCAGTCGAAAGGAAATTAAAAGTTCTATTGCCCTTTTTAAGTGACCAAAATAATTAGAACTTGGCCCCCCCCCCCACGCTCTTTTTTCCCAAAGTCCCTCAATCACAATTTTGAGACAGCAATTTTGCAAATTTGAGACAAGTCACCATAGTCGAAAATGTAATAAATATGTCTTTGAGGATGAATTAATCCCCGACAGTTCCTGGGGGAACGGCTGCAAGTTATGAACTTTGCCCATTGTTTACATATAGTATTGGTTATTGGGAAGTATACAGGCGTTTTCGGGGGGATTTTTTTCTGGTGGGGGGAGTCGGAGTCAGGGTTACAGAGAGAATCTTTCCACGGAGGATGTTTCCTTGGGGGAAGGGACATTTCTATGAAGGGGACGCCGGATTTCCCAGCATTATTTTAAAAACGATCAGGAATTAAATTAAAAAACATGTTTTTTTTCAACTGAAAGTAAGGAGCACCATTAAAACTTAAGATCACGTATATGAGAGGCTCTTCCCCTAGTCAATACCTTGCTCTTTACGCTAAATTTTTTTTTTAGTACTTTCAAAAGAGCTTTCTATTCTAATTAAACGGCCTTTGTGATTCAGAGGTTTGTGATTCGAACAAATTCGAATTTTAACGCAAAGAGCGAGGTATTGACTAGGGGGCGAAAGCCCTAATATACGTGATAAAAACATACTAATTTACGTCAGAACAAAATTTCGAGAAAGCCATTTAGCCAAAAAAAGAAAATTAATATGCAAATTTTGTTTGAGTTATTCATGTACGGTTAGCCAAAATCAAAGCTGCATTAATTAAAAAATGTTCAGAATTTAAACGAAAAAAAACAAGTTTTTTAACTGAAAGGAGTAACATTAAAAATTAAAACGAACAGAAATTATTCCCAATATGAAAGGGGATGTCCCCTCCTCAACGCCTCGCTCTTTACGCTAAAGTTTGACTCTGTCTCACAACTTTATTGTTTAAAACAAAACAAAAATTAGCGTAAAGAGCGAGGCGTTGAGGAGGGGATGGACCCTTTCTTATACGGAATAATTTCTGTTCGTTTTAAGTTTTAATGTCGCTCCTTACTTTCTTAAACAATAATTGTATTTCTCTAATACCATGCGCCATGACAGCGTAGGGGTTACATGATCCATTGCCTCTGCCCCTATCCTATCCCTCCAAAGGATAGGCCCCTGGCCTCTTTAGGTCTAAAGTTGGGACTGCAGCTTGCTAATTACAGCATCAAATTACTTACTAATTACATGCTAACTACAACTTGCTAACAAATCATGCATAATCATAATTAAACATGATTATGATTAAAGCATTTAATCATAATTAAGCATGAATGCCAAATTCCGTCCTGAAGGTCTTTATTTCCTAGACATATAAAACATTGCCAACCAATGCTATTTTTTCTGATAAAATATAACCAAATTCGCCCGATAAAATGATATATAAATAACCGACAAAATATAAAAGAATTGAATACATTCTCAAGGCTTATCCACGTAAGACACATATATCCAAACACAAAGAAGTACCGACCAAACATATATTAGCAAGAAATTTTCACTAGTTTATTAGTATGTTAATTTTTTTTTTTTTCATTAACCTTTGCTTTTCTTGTGGATTTTATAAATTTGTTTTCTGAACAGCTGAATTTGAATTCTTTATTCTATTTACGTTTAAAGATGACTGATCTGTTTTTTCCTTTGTATTTATATATTTTTTCCTTTGTATTTGCTTGGCTTTTAAAGTTCATTTTGTATTTATATGTTTTTTCCTTTGTATTTGCTTTGCTTTTAAAGTTCATTTTGCTTAAAATGAAAATGACATTGCTAAATAAGTAACATTTCATATTGACACTAGGGACTTGTCCCATGGTATTAGAGAAATCATAAATTATTATGTTTATAACGTAATTAAATTGAAAGTATGTCTATCGACAACACTGCTAGTTGATTATTTTTACTTACGAGTCTCTTCATAATTTTTTGTATTGTAAACCAGCGTTTTTTTTTCTTATTTTTTCCACTCTTCTTTCTTTCGTTTTTGTGTTTTTGTGTATTTTCGTTTTTTCGTTTTTCGTTTTTGTGTATGTGGGTATAATGTATTATTTTTTTGTTGTTGTTGTTGTATAGACCCAGACGCTTTGTATTGAAGGAGTTGTCATAGGAGCTTCGAAAAGGGCTCATTCGATTGAAAATAGAAAGAGCTGATGCCCTTTTTAATAGTAGAAAATTATTGGAGGGAAACTAATCCCCCTCCCACGCCAACCCTCCCATTTGCCTTTATGTTTAAAAACTAAATGTTGCCATACTTTAAAATCAAAATGCACTGTGTTAATACTAATTCCCAATAAGGCATCTCAGCAGTATCCAAAGAACGACTGAGGGTATTATGTTCAAACTTTCGAGGCTACTTCTACTCTTAAAATTTAACCAAATCAAAATAGTGTAAGTGTATCCAAGCTGTCAAAGAGAGTAAACAGATTTTTTTTGCGAATGGTATCAAGTTTTCCATTTCAGGTCAACTAGAGGAGGTATGAAACCAAGTTAAACAGTACTATTTGTGTCCAGATTTTTAAAACGGTGTATGTTGTTAAAAATTGCTGAAAATTTTTCTCCAGCATATAAATATCAGGCCAAACTTTAAAGTCTTAAAAAAGCGAAAATATTTAAAGTGTTATTTTCTTTTTCTCTGAAAAGACTTTATCAATACAAAATAAAAAGAAATTAATTAAAAAACTGTTCTCGCAAAATAAGTTTTCAAAAAAAAAGTAAAGAATCCCATTAAACCAAAAATTAGCAAAAATAAAATAAAATATTCTATCAAGTTTGAAACCACCACAAATCATCATCGATAAGTAAATAAAACCCAAAACGAACACAAATTACAATAAATAACCGAGTCAAACTCAAAACGAGCAGAAATTAACATAAGTTGGGCTCAAAACCCCTATGGCTTCCCAAGCAGAACATAATTTGCACTTTACTGAAAAAAATACAAATGAATGCGCATTGTCAGTTTAATATACATATACTGATATTTAGTAATCAAAATGTTAAAATTATTTGATTTATTAAAGTTATAAAAATAAAAACATTTACATTTTTTTCCGTAAATTGCAAATTTTGTTCTGGCCTTGGGAAGGCATAGGGGTTTTGCGCCCAACTTATGTTAATTTCTGCTCGTTTTGAGTTTGACTTGGTTATTTTTTGTAATTTCTGTTCGTTTTGGGTTTCATTTATTTACCTAGTCTGATTTGTGGTAGTTTCGAGCTTGGTAGATTATTTGATTTTATTTTTGCTCATTTTTTGTTTAATGGAGTTCTTTATTTTTCTTTGAAAACTTATTTTGTGGAAAAAGTTTTTTTAATTAATTTCTGTTCGTTTTATATTGACATAGTCTTTTCAGGGAAAAAGAAAATAACACTTTAAATCTTTTCGTTTTTTTAAGAATTTAAAGTTTGGCCTGTTATTTGTATGCTGGAGAATAATTCCCTAGTAAAGTTTTTTTAATTAATGTTGAATAAAATGGCTATCTAAAAATTTTGAATGGATGTGTTTGGGGAAAAGGTGGGCGTGTGAGGGAGGTTAGTTGACCTCAAATCACTTTTGAGACTATTAAAAAGGGCAGTAGCCCT
This sequence comes from Artemia sp. Qi Xiang Cuo, assembly GCF_049724085.1. NCBI lineage: Eukaryota > Metazoa > Arthropoda > Branchiopoda > Anostraca > Artemiidae > Artemia > Artemia sp. Qi Xiang Cuo. The sequence continues at coordinate 3,092,173 of NC_142797.1, read as the reverse complement.
TTGAATTTCCAATCGAATGAGCCCTTTTTCATGTTTCTTCGACAAAGATTTCAATAAGAACTTATATACCCCCAGGGAATAAATTATAACCCTTGCCCTGAAGACTGTGAGTGGAATGTTCTAATCAAAGGTATAAATTTCCTGAGCTTTAAACTGCGTGGAACGAAATGGCTATCTCAAAATTTTTATTGGATGTCTTTGGGGAAATGGTGTTAAGGGGTGTTAGTCACCTTTAAATCATTTTCGACTATTAAAAACGGCACTAGCCATTTCAATTTCCAATCGAATGAACCATTTTTTAAGTTTCTACGACAGCGCGTTCTATAAAAACCTTTTATGCCCCAAAGGCATAACTTACAACACTTACCCTGAGGGCTGTGGAGGGGGGGGTGTTTGTCATCCTCAAAGACCTAATTTCTAGAAATTTCCACTACGTTGAACAAAATGACTAACTTACAACCCTTGCCCTGAGGGCTGTGGGGGAGTGTCCTCCTCAAAAACATAATTTCTATCTGGAAATCAAGTACGCTGAACAAAACTGCTATCTAAAAATTGGGATTGGATGTGTTTGGGGAAAAGGTGGGCGTGATAGGAGGGTCAGTTGCCCTCAAATCACTTTAGACCATTAAAAAGGGCATTAGACCTTTGAATTTCCAATCGAATTAGCTCTTTTTCAAGTTTCTGCGACAAAGATTTCAATAAAAACTCGCATAACCCAAGGGCTATCTCAAAATTTTGATTGAATGTGTTTCGAGAAATGATGGGTGTGGAAGGGGTGTTTGTTACCTTCCAATCACTTTCGACTATTAAAAAGGGCACGAGCCACTCCAGTTTCCAGTTTAATGAGCCCTTTTCGAAGTTTCTACGACTACTTCTTCGATACGAAGTGCCCTGGTCTAAAGGAAGAAAATAATAAATAATACATTGTGCAGACATCGTTCTTTTATGCCCCCAGGCCATAACTTAAGACCCTTGCCCTAAGGGTTGTGGGGGAGTGACCCCCTCAAAAACATATTTTATATCTGGAAATCAACTACGCTGAACAAAATGGTTATCTCAAAATTTATATTGGATGTGTTTGGGGGAACGATGGGCGTGGGGAGGGGGGCTAGTTGCCCTCCAATCACTTTCGACTATTAAAATGAACACTAGTCACTCTAATTTCCAATTGAATGAGCCCTTTTTGAAGTGTCTACGACAACTCCTTCGATACGAAGTGCCCTGGTCTAAGACCAAGAAATAGAATAATACATTGTGCCAACATCGTTCTTTACTTAGGCAGCGCTATTGCGCTGCCAATGATATGGAAAGCAGACTAAACCTCATTTTTTGGCACACATATTCCTTGCTTTACAAGCTTGTGAGGGATGACATGACATTCTCATTAAGTTACATATGAAATTTGTTTTAATTAAAATTTACCTAGAAATCAGGTTTTATACAAAATGGTTGCAAAAAAGTAAAATTAAGACTTGAAACAAAAAGAAATTATTCTCTGCATAACAGGAGCTGCCCCCTCATCAATGCCACCCCGGTCTTTACGCTAATGTTTGACAACATTATGTGGAAGAATTTATGGGTGTACTGTGGCTTGAGCAGTCCTTCCAAAACCGTTGAGGAAAATATACAATTTTTAGTGCAAGTAGTGGAGGGCTTAGGAGGAGACAGCCTCCTCAGGTATGAAATAATTTTTGTTCTTTTTAAGTTTTAATGTCGGTATTTACTTTCATCAGAAAAAAAATCGTTTTTGTTTTATGTTCTTTTTATTTCAATAATCAAGGATAATTGAGGGCTTTAATAATGGCAGCTGCTTGAAAGTATAAAAAAAGAAATAATGGCTGCTGCTACTGGGTTCTAAAATATATTCAGTTCAATTGAGTAATTTCCACCTGGATAGTCAACCTCTTAGGTAAATATATTAAAAAAAAACACGTTTCCGCAAAAGAAGTCTTTCTAAGAAAAATAAAGCGCTATATAAGAAACAAAGAAGAGAAGAGATAAAGCCAACTAATTTCCGTAGCGCAAAAATACCACAAATCATCATAGATAAATGAATGAAATTCAGAATAAACAAAAAGCAATCCTTTTTTCGAGTTGAATGATTCTATTTATCATAATATTCTTAAAAAAAAAAAAAAAAAAAAAAAAAAAAAAATCATAACCAAGGTGACGGAAAAAAAGAAATATGAAAATGTGATTCGATGGTTTAATATATATATATATATATATATATATATATATATATATATATATATATATATATATATATATATATATATATATATTACTACTACTTACTACTTAACTCCCATCCGGCCGGATTGGCCGACTCGGGGCTTCTCCTCTGACTGAACTATGGCAAAGCTTCTTATACGGTTCCCAGGTCGCTGCAGTCCGAAGGAGTATTGACTGGGGGTAGCTGGGAAAGTTTCCCTCCAGGACTTGGAAAGTTGTCCTTATGGACGGGAGCCATCAATCCTTCCTTCAACCGCAGGTTTGGGAGTTGGGGCTGGGGTCATCAGCTTAACGTGGCCTAACCATCGAAGCTGTTGAAACTGGATGGTCTGCATGATGGTCTGGGAATATTTAAGCAAAGACAATAGCCGTTCGTTTGATATTCGGTCAAGGTAGGTGATGCCAGCAAGCTTCCTGAGGGATTTTGTTTCAAAGGCCGCCAACTGGCGTTTGTCTTCTGCTTTCAAGGTCTAAGTATATGCTCCGTACGTTGCTACTGGAACCACAAGAGCTCGAAAAAGGCGTATTTTTAGTTTCAGCGATAGATGTTTGTTTTTCCAGATCGATCATAATGACTTGAAGCATACTGAAGCAAGGACAAAGCGTTGTGTAATTTCTTTTTAGGAGTCGGGTTTTGTACGCAGCTAAATTACAAGGGAAACGAAAATGTAAAACCACAACAACTAATCCCCCAGGCTCAAAATTTTTCTGGGTTTAAGGCCAGTATATGTATTCCGCGTTACCTTCATGGCTTTTGTCTTGTTAGTATTGATTTTCATCCCAAAGGAACTAGCTGCATGATCAATATCGTTAGCGCGTGATTGCAGTTCCTCTAGTTCTTCGTTTAGGCGATTAATGTCATCGGCGTATGCAAGCAAGTCAAAGAGGTGTCCACTCATGAGTGCTCCCGTGTCATTGGGCACCAGTGCCAGTACAGCATTCAGGAATAGGCAGAACAGAGTGGGGGAGAGTAGGCATCCTTGCAGCACTCCTGAAGAGGTTGAGAATTCTTTAGTAAAGCCTTCACTGGTCTGCACCATGCTTCTCGATTTCTCGTACATGCTCTTGATAATGTCAATAATGTCAGTGGGAATACCGTAGTGTGCCAGGATGTGCCATAGGCCATCTCGCCAAATTAGATCGAAAGCTTGTTTGAAATCGATAAACAGCTGGTATAGCTCCTTCCCGAATTCCAGGTATCTTTCCATAATCTGTCTGATCACAAAAATTTGGTCTATGGTGGATATGTTTTGACGGAAGCCAGCTTGATATTCAGGGATTACGTGTCTTGTCAGGTTTCTGATCCGATCAAGGAGAATTTTCGTAAGGATTTTAGCTGGTTGGCAAGTAAGCGATATGGGTATGTAGTTTTCGCAGTTACTTTTAGATCCTTTCTTGTGCAAGGGCACTATGACAGATTTCGACCAAGACTCGGGGAAGTATTTTATTTCCCATAAAACTGTTACTATTTTGTGGTACAGATCAACGACGATATCAGATTCCACTTTTAGCAGTTCTACCTGTATACCGTCTATTCCGGGTGCCTTATTTGACTTGAGGGATTTGAGTGTGGCTTCTACTTCTGACCTTAAGGGTGGTGGGGCTGGTTCCTTATCCCTGTGTGCTGGGAACTTTCGAAGCACTCCAGGATCCGGGTTTACTGTGAGATTAAGCTTTTCCTGGAAGTGTTCTTTCCAGAGATCTCGGATTCGGGCACAAGTAGTTATTTTGTGTCCATTTTTATCTAAGAGACCGAGGCACATCACTTCTTTGCGGTTTGTCACCTCTCTAGCACGTTTGAACATGAGGTGTGAGTTATCCCTACGGTAGTCCTCCTCACATTGCTGACATTTTTCAGTATTCATGTCTTTTAGGGCTTGGCGGGTTTTCTTCTCAATTTGACGTTTAAGGTTTTTGAATCTATCCTTGCTTTCTCGATCTCGCATGTTTTGGAGAGTTCGTTTCTCGGTACACTTATCAATAATCTCCTGGGTAATCCATGGCTTGTCTTCTGCAGATTTACGGCCGAGGACGAGCTCAGCTGTCTCGCATACGGCCAGGCTGCTTTGCGAAACAAGTAGATCGATGTCGGCTGGAGTCAGCAGATCAGGTGTTTCTTGCAAGGTCTTTGACAGTCGTTCGTTGAGCTGCATTCTGTACTCTTGTCTCGTTTTAAGGTCTTTAAGGGCTTCTATCCGGAATCTGGGAACTTTTTGTTTCGACTTGACAACGGCCTTTAATCTTAGGCGAAGCGATGACATGAGGAGATTGTGATCACTATCAAAGTCCCCACCTCCTAGTGTCACTGTGTCTGTGAATGAAGATTTCCATCGGCTGGATACCAGTATATAATCTATCATGTTGGCAGTCCTTCCATCGGGGGACCACCACGTGACTTTTCTCTTTCGTCTGTGCTTGAACATTGTGTTTGTGATAAAAAGCTCGTTATCTTGGTAGAATTTAGTGAGTCGTTCTCCTCTGCCGTTGATCTGTCCGATCCCGAACTTGCCCATGACATCTTCGTTTCCGCTATTGTCACTTCCCACGATGGCATTGAAGTCCCCAAGGACTAGCACGATGTCTTTCTTCGGAATGGTGTCGACAAGGCTCTGGAGCTGAGAGTAGAAATCTTCCGACTCTTCGTCCGACCTTGATGAATCCGGAGCATAGACCTGTACCTCGGAGAAGTTTTTGAACTTGCTTTTGAGTCGGATCATCATTAATCTCTCCGAGACAGACACCACTGATAGAAGAGATTTCCTTGCTGCTTTTGTCAGCAAAAAGCCGACTCCTTGTCTGTGGGTTCCGTCTTGTCTTCCAGAAAGCAGGAGGGTTGCGTCTCCTATCTGTTCTTCGCTGATACTTGGTAGATGAGCCTCTGAGAGGCCGTTGATGTCCCAATTGTAGCGGTTTGCGTCACGGAGGAGCATGTCTTTCTTTCCTGGTTTCGAAAGTGTTCGAAGATTTAACGTGCCGATTCTGGTGGTGATTTTTGTAGATAAAACCGGTCTAGCGTCCGTTTGTGACGGACTTGTCAAACGTTGCCTTGATTCGTTTCCAACGCTGTTGGCTGTCAATAAATCGGTTGCCCCGGATGCAGTAGCTTGTCCGTCAGTTTCCCCGGAGACGATAGCACTATTTCGTTTCCTCAGCGAGTGCCTATTCATTAATCATTAATGAGAAGAAGTTTGTTCGCTAGCTGATGAAGTAACGGCAAGCCAATCCTTTCCCCTTTGAATCAGGATCGTTGACACCCCAGAGGGAGTCTCCTGCTCTTTACAGTTGTCCTCAAGGGGTGGATCATCCCATGGTGCATCACGGAGTCACCAAGCACTTAATCCCAATACTGGGGGTGAGGTTAACGTCTTCGGGACATATCCACGCGCCGGTGGGCCCAGCAAGATCGCTATCAGAGGGGCTCATCTCCTCCTCTGTCCGTACTATATTCCCCAGACAAGGGTGCACCGGCTATTTAAGATCCCCAGAGACTGGGTCCCCCCTTGGTCCGTGCCCTCTTATTTAATATTCGAGGGTATCTTCCATATCTGAAGGATGTTCCCCTATCCGCCACCTGGGGACGCGCCTATATATATATATATATATATATATATATATATATATATATATATATATATATATATATATATATATATATATATATATATATATATATATATATATATATATATATATATATATATATATATATATATATATAAACCGTCATACATAACAATGCGGACATACACATAAAAAAAGACAAAAAAAGACAAAAAACAAATAACAAAAAGAAAACAAAAACAACCAAACTGAATACGAATTACAATTATTAAAGGAACTTCACTTATATTACACGTATAAAATGACTTTCCACTCGTGATTATGTCTAAACATTAAATTTTCAAGTGCAGTGGTTGGATCGGCAACCCCATAATTTTTAACGAGAAAGGAGTTGCTTGTCCAAATTGGAAAACGGAGAAGGTATTTAGCAGATCTAAAATAGCAGGAACGGATTTTTTTTTCCGGGCTAGAAAGAAATTTATAGAAGGGGGCAGCGTAAAGTATTTGAGGAAGGGTACCAGCATTGGAAAGGCTTACAAGAATTTTGCGATTAAAGCGCAGGTTACAGGAGACAACGTATCTATATGCAGTCGATATTTTTCTTTTAAGGTGATCAAACAATTCGTGGTAACAAACTGTAAGTAAGGAGCGACCCGGCTCAATGGTAACCGAAACTCTAAAAAACGGAATTTTGATACCAATACATACATCAAAAGAATCAGATTTTATGTTGATTTCAAATATATAGGTTTCATCAAGTTTAATGTTATTAATAAAAAGTTAAGCGCCTGAGAAAATTTTCCTTATTTTCGAAAAAAGGGGGAAAGACCACCTAAAATTTATAGAACCTTAATGAAAATCACACTATCATATTCAGTGTATCAGAAAACCCTACTGTAGAGGTTTCAAGCTCCTATCTACAAAAATGTGGAATTTTCCATTTTTTGCCAGAAGAAAGATCACGGATGCGTGTTTATTTGTTTTTTTTTTGTTGTTTTTTCCCAGGGGTGATCGTATCGACCCAGTGGTCCTAGAATATCGTGGGAGAGCTCATTGAAACGGAAATTTAAAGTTCTAGTGCCCTTTTTAAGTGACCAAATAAAATGGAGGGCAACTAGGCCCCCTCCCACGCTCATTTTTTTCCAAAGTCACCTGATCAAAATCTTGAGATAGCTATTTTGTTCAACATCGTCGAAAATATAATAACTATGTCTTTTAGGATGACTTAATCCCTCAAAGCCCCCAGGGTGAGGGCTGAAAGTTATGAACTTTACACAATGTTAACATATAGTATTGGTTATTGGGAAGTATACAGACGTTTTCAGGGGGAATTTTTTCTGGTAGTGGGGGGTGGGGTGCCCTTTTTAAGTGACCAAAATCAATGCAGGGCGACTAGGTCCCCTCCCACGCTCATTGTTTTTCCCAAAGCCACCCGATCAAAATTTTGAAATAGCCATTTTGTTCAGCATGGTTCGAAATATAAGAAATATGTCTTTTAGGTTGACTTAATCCCCCAAAGTCCCCAGGGGGAGGGCTAAAATTTATGAGCTTTACCCAACGTTAACATAAAGTATTGGTTATTGGGAAGTATACAGAAGCAACATTAAAACTTAAAACAAACAGAAATTATAATGTATGTGAGGGGGTTCTCCCCCAGGTCAATACCTCGCTCTTTACGCTACAGTTTTTTTTAGTGCTTTTAAAATAGCTATATATTCTAATTAAAAGGCCGTTGTGATTCAGAGGTTTTTGAATCAAATTTTTTTTAACTTTTAACGTAAAGAGCGTGGTATTGGCTAAAGGGAGAACCCCCTCATATACGTAATAACATATAAGTAATAAAAAAACAATAAAAAACAGGCGATACGACTCAATAGTAATCGAAACTTTGAAAAACGGAATTTTGATGTCAATAAACGTATCAAAAGAATGTGTTTATAATGCTGATTCTAAAAATATAAATTTTATTAAGTTTAGTATTACTCATCAAAGGCTACGAGCCTGAGAAAATTTACCTGATTTTTTAAAGAGGGGGGAAACATCCCCTAAAAGTGAAAGAATTTTAATGAAAATCACACCGTCAGATTCAGCGTATCAGAAAACCCTATTTCATAGGTTTCAAGCTCATATCTGCAAAAATCTGCAACTTTGTATTTTTTGCCAGAAGAAAAATATACGAATATAGAAGTTAGTTACGTAAGTTAATTTGTAAAGACATCCATTTAGCAAAAGAAAAGTAAAATTTTTATGCAAATTTTGTTTACTTATTCAATGACGGTTAGCCAAAATAAAAGCTGCATTAACTAAAAAACGATCAGAAATTAAATTAAAAAAAACAAGCTTTTTAAACTGAATGTAAGGAGCGACATTAAAACTTAAAACGAACATAAATTATTCCGCATATGAAAGGGGCTGTCCCCTCCTCAATGCCTCGCTCTTTACGCTAAAGTTTTTTATTGGTTTTAAAAAATAAAGTTGTGAGATAGAGTCAAATTTTAGTGTAAAAAGCGAGGCATTGAGGAAGGCACAGCCCCTTTCATATACGGAATAATTTCTCTTCGTTTAAGTTTTAATGTCGCTCCTTACTTTCAGTTTAAAAAACTTGTTTTTTTTTATTTAATTTACGAGAAGGTTCCGAGGGTGTTTGATTGTTGATCCTATAGGGAGACCTAAATAACAAATGGGATCGACAGATTTAGTGGAAGAAACATCAAGGTTGGAATTAGTCGAAAAAATCAAGGTCGAGTCTTGATTGAGAGTTAATGTGTCAACACCTTGTTTTGGATATTAACCTCTTAATAAAATAAGGTTTCCACCTGTGCGATTCCCTACAGACATTTATAATTGGCTTAGTTTATTTAATTGATAGATAGATAATTTATTCAGCCGCTAGGCCATACACAAACATTACAATGACTACATAACACAACAGCCAGTTTACACTTAAATAAATGGTACAACTACTAACAACAAACAAAAACCTTAAACCCAATATTTACATCTTTTTAAACCCTCTTTTATAAATCCAGTCACTGCTATAATCGTCTCCCGGGATGGATATTAAAGGATCCCAGGAAAAAACACTTCCCCATCACCTAAATACTTCAATCTCAAATCCGAAAGCCCCTGGCGACCTAAAGAGCAAGTATAACATGATCTCGGGCCCTGAGCATTTCTTTAAAATACTTTTAATCTACTTTTTAAGGGCAAACCATTCACTCGGACCTTGAACCACAGACGCAAGTTTTCCGGTGGCAAATTCAGCTTAACATAATATTCTAGTACAAAAGACTCCTTTATCTTAGAATACTGGCACAAGGTTTCAGATTTTCGAATCTGTTCATGCCGGAGTTGGATCTCTTGATTCTCCTGAACATGTTTTAGCTTCCGATAAATTTTCTCTGGATCGCCTGTTGGACCAAGACCTTTATTCCAAGCGTATGAAAGTCCGGCTTTATCAAGGAGGGCTTTAACATGGAACGGCCACGATCTTTTTCTACCTTGCTGTAATAATTCAAAATATGCGGCTTTCATAAGCCTCTCATCTGGTAGTTGGATAATTTTCAGCCAAAATTTTACAACTTGTAATAACCTTTCTTTATGCAGCGAAAAAAACCTAGATCTCCCTTAAGAGCCTGTGTATGAGTTGTAGCATTTACCCTAACCAATCTTTTATAATATTGTAGTTGAACCATTTCTAATTGCGGGATCACCTCATATCCCCAAAGCTCCGCACCATAATGAATAGTAGGGCGAATTTTCGATTGAAATAAATACTTATACATTTCAATATTTTAATTTCATTTAAAGCTGAATTCCTTAAAACTGATGAAGAAACCGCTTTACCTCTACCCACCATTTCTTTCACATGATCTTTCCAATTTCCTTTATTATTTAATACAAACTCTAAATACTTAAAAGCTTTACTTTTTTTCAACTCAATATCATTAAATAAAAATTTATCATTATTTTTATTTGTCCCAAAAACTACAATTTCAGTCTTTTGGATATTTAATCTCATTTTCTTTTTTTCCAAATAAACATCTAATATGTTCAACAATATTTGCAAAAAGGTATTGACTTTTTTACTGCTTGAATTTAAATTCCCTTGGGATTTAATGACTTAACAAGTATAGGACTCAGACAGAAAGATTTAATTACCTTGCTGTGCAGTGTTGCCACCTACGGTACTGTCCGAAATTAAGCCAAATTTCAAAAGTAGTTTCAGGAACAGAATACTGATAACATATATTAGCAACAAGCAGAAGAGGGGAGGGTTCCTGCCGCAAGCGCCGTATGTACCTGCCGGTATTTAATTACCTTTAAATTGCGGGGAATTGGTGATTGGGTCCCGACAGTTCCCTTGTTCCTAGTATTGTTTGATTCAGTAGACTTTGGCTGTTTTCGAGTGAAGACGCTGGCTGGTTTTGAGTGAAGACACCCCAGACACTCTTCATATTTCGTTCTTTATGGGCGAAAAAAGTGATACAGGTCACGGTGGAAAGATTATTATCAATCCTGTGTTAAACTACATTTCAAGCTCGATGAGAACGGGGGAAAAAGCGGAAGTGATTATTGCAAAAGCCGTGAGTTTCTTCTCGTTTGATGATATTATTGACGCAAAGACTTTACTCCACCAGGAGTTAAAAATCGAAACTCGCCTAATCAGGCATAGTAAGAAGGAAGAAGAAAATGTTATAGACATTTGCAAGTGGTTCGCTCAAACGGCTATCCGTGACAAAAGTCTAATTCCAACGTTTGCCATATTGTCGCCTTGCTCCGTTCCTACAGTGGATGAAAGCACATCTGCTACGGCTATCTGTCACTTAACCGAAATTAAGCGAAAAGTTGATGGACTTTATCACACAGCACAAAATAAGCCGATCCCGTGGGTGCCTAGCAAACCGACCGACGAGCCTACTCAAAGAACTAGCTATGCCGTTGTTCTTAAGAACATGCCTGATAGTTTGAACACTGTTACTGCCTGAAAAGAGTTTATTGACACCTTATATCCCAGTGGTGACGATATAAACGAGCTTCGCAAATCAAAAAATGATTGAAAATTAGTTGTAAAATCGAAAGAAACAGCAGATGTAGTTGTTGCTTCGTTGAAGAATAACAGTCATGGTGTTACGGTATATGTCCGCTCGCTAAGCCACATTGGTGTCCTGAAATGATTCCTGGAGGACTTCGGTGAACAGTCACTCAAACCGCTCATCCCAAATGCCGTAAAAATACTGCAATGTGGTATCTCACGTGTCTTCAAAGTACATTTCGAATCGCGAACCGAGCTCGAGTTTTTTCTTCGTAGTTCTGTGAAAATACACTACGAGAAACTACCACCTTAGCCTTTTGTATTTTTGCCAAAACGGCGTTATAAGTGTCATTTAGTTGGTCATCTTGCAGCCGAATGCATAAATCAACTAAAGTTTTCGGAGTGTGGATCAACTGATCACACTTCCGATCGCCTAAACAAGTGCAATCAGCCAGCCTTCTGCACGAGTTGCAACTCAAGTGGACATACATGCTATAGCGTAGGCTGTCCTACAAACAAGTCTACAAAGTCTGATATGAAATCCGGTGTTTCTCGAGTTTCATGAACCTTGTGTCTTGGAACATAAACGACAACTATGCTGACCGATCTTTAATAATAGCTGAAATGCTGAAAACCAGCCATATTGTAAGTGTTCAAGAGCACTTTGCCCTTCCATTGTCGCTGAATCAGTTAGACACTTTTCAGTCTCATTTGATGTATGCTGTTCCTGCTGAGCGTAAGCAAGCCCTTGGTCGACCCTCTGGTGGACGTGTAACTTACGTTCGGAGAGATATTGAGTCAAAGATTTTATTCTCAACGAAAAATATCCTTGACCATGTGATTTATTCAAAACAACTTTCCCCCTCTTTCTTCGGACCACTTCCCAATAGAATTAAATATAGCACTTCCCTCTTCAAGCACTCGCCAAACTAGTCAAAAAGAAAGATCGCAGAAATGGGTAGAGCTTACGGATTGGAATAAAAAGGATCCCTTCCTTTACAATCACGTATGTGATAACATTATATCAAAAATAAAAGTTCCATACAATCTGCTTATACAATCCACTCCAAGCAGCAAAAAGAAGCGCGAATTCAGCTTAACACGTACACTGCTCAGTTGCCACATGCACTTATTCTATCTGAGGAAGGAGCAGTGCCAAAACGAAAAATCAAAACAGGAACACAAGTAAAGGGGTTTTCAGAAAATGCCTCTTTAGTTGATGCGTGTGATAAAGCTAAATTACGGCTTTCTATATGGAAAGATTGCGGGTGTCCACGAACCGGAATAGTGAATGAAATCTGGCTTCGCACCAAACGTAAATTTGCCAAAGAGCTAGCTAACCATCGCGCAGAAATTATTTTTAAGTCATCGGAAATTGCTATGCAAAACCCCAATAATATTTGGAGGTCCATGCAAGATAAAAAAAAAAACAGCCACTGATGCATCGTCAATCCCATTAGACTCATGGAAAGCACACTATGAAAAAGAGTTTTCACCCCCGTGCCCAGAAAAAACACAAAATTCAAATTTTATCCCAATAACCAACTATCATATGCAAGTTGCACCGATCGTCTTGTATCAGTTTCTGACATTTGGAACGCCCTCCGTCATCTTAAAAAAAAAAGAGATCGCAAGGTATTGACAAAATATCTGCAGTCCACCTACAAAACCCGTCGTTTCTGCTTATTGAAAATTTAACCCTCTTGTTACAGATGATTTTTTCACAAGGTATTGTTACTAGTACGTTCTGCGTCGGAAGTCATACACCGGAACCAAAAAAGAGAAAGCCTCCTGAGGAATGCACGTCATTTCGACTTATAACAGTATCTACCACTTTTTGCAAAATATTTGAACTTTTGATTGTTGAGGAAATTAATACAAATGCTACACACCGCCTTTCCAGTTTGGTTTCCAGCCTGGGCATGGATGTGGACATGCCTTAAGTGCGGTAGTATCAGTACTATTAGATGCCGAAAATACTGGCGAATCTGTCGCTCTTGGCATACAGGATATACGATGAGCTTTTGACTCATTAATACACGAACAGATTGTACTTGAAATGGAAAAGCGCGGTGTCCAATATGACACACTCGTATCCCTGAGAGATATGTATGAAAACTTCGAGGCCGAAATCAAGATCAAGTATGAGAAGCAAACAGATTCTATTAGAATCCCAGCAAAGAAGGGTGCTCGTCAAGGCGCACCTACTTCTGCTCCAGCTTTCAATAATAGCATGACTCCTGCACAAGAAAATTATCTAAAATCTTGCATTTCTAAAAGTATAGATCTGTCCCTAGTTTGCTTTGCTGATGACTTAATAAACATTGCCCGTGAACTTGGAAGAATTCAAGAAAATTTTAAAATTTTTGAAAGAGAGTATGCAGCCATTGGTCTTGAATTCAACGCTTCGAAGTCGAAAGTGCTATTGTTCAACTGGCCTGAAACGCTAAAGCTCGAATCCATCACGCTCGGAAACACTAACATAGCACCAGCTGACCAAATTACATATTTAGGCTTACCCTTTGGCTAGACACTAAAGCACACAAGAGCATTACTCATTAAGCATCTCGAGAAACGAACGGGCTTTGCATATAGCAAAATGGTAGTAAAGAAATTCAGCTTTAACCGAATGATCCTAGCACGGCTCTACAACGCACTGGTCCTCCCTCACTTTTTATACCTTAGCCCATTCTGGCTAACTCTTCCGCAAACTACGAAGCACAAATTACGGTCGATATTCTTTAAATACGCAAAATACCTATTTAAGGTTGATGAGAAAATACAAAATAGCTGATCCCACGCTTACAATAGAAAAACAAATTCAACAGTTTAACAGGAAAATTATTAGTCACCAGTGGCATGCGATTCTCCAGTAATAGTTCATGCTACGCACTGTCATTAGTAGAAGTTATTGCTTTTATCTAGTTGGTGCATTTACCTTTATTCAAGTGTATTTTTCTTTCTTTTTTCTTTGCTGTAATCCGTCTTTTTGTTGTCTGTATGATGGGTTATAAATAAATAATAATAATAAGAAGAACTAGTTGGTTTATCCGTCCTCTTAAAATAAACGACTTCAGATTTTTCTGGATTAAAGCTGAGACCAAGTTTTAAATATTCTGACTGAAGAACTTCGAACATTTGTGAAATACCCAAAAGGGTACGGCTTACACTAAAAATATCATCAGCATAGCTTACAATAGATACAGCTAGAAAATTATGGATGCATGAGGTAGGAGCAGCGTCTTGAGCATCTGATTACGAAATTATTAAATAGACAAGATGACGAGATGGCTCCCTGTCGAACACCTTTAAATACCAGGATAAGCATATCATTAGAATTAGGAACTGAATTTATTTCAGACGGAATTTTTAACCGCACTCTCGAGCCAGCGTACAGATCTTTTAAAGACCGAATTATGGCTGGATTTACGCCTCGACTAGCAGCGCTTAACAGGATAACAGGCTGGATTAGGGAATCAAAGGCTCGCCTAACGTCGTGGCTCGCGAGAATTAGGCTGTCAAGAGAAGAGTGAGTGTCAAGCAGGATATTTGAAATAGCGGATAGTGCATCCTTGCAGCCGACTCTGTGGCGAAATATTAAACTGACGAGGTAGACGGTAGAACTTTTCTTCGAGTTCATTAACAAATGTTAATTCGAGAAGTTCACATAGAGACATGGCTACAGTAATAGGACGGAACGAGAAGCATTGACTTGTTGTTTTACCTTTCTTGGGAACTGGGGTTAAGTCCCCTATACGGAATGTTGAGGGAACGACACCCTGAGTGAAAATAATTTAAAATAAAATAGTAAGATGCTTAACTAGGGTATGATTCCCCAACTTAGTATTGAGAGCACTAATACTATCACACCCAGAGGAGTATTTTGGTTTTAACCGAATAATAGCGTACTAACTGACTTTGTTATAACAACAAAATCGGAGGTCTGATAATTAGAAAGAAAATCATTCAGCTCAGACTCAAATGACCGTTGTAAATTATTATCACAAGGAGAAAATTCGGACTGAAATTACGACAACCACTCATTTGTTGGAATACCTTCAGCTGAGACTCGAGAAAGACGACGGACACTATTTTTGATGAACGTCCATCGAATATCTCAGTCATGTAACACCCGAGAGGATGAAACATCGATCAATTTTTTCCTGTGGGCCGCTAGAACTTTGCAAATTTCCTATTTGAATACAGACGGATTTCATTTACCATTCCGGAGTGAGGCCTATTACAATCATTCTAAAGTTGCAGCCAAAAATTTGGCCTCATTTCTTGCTGAAACAAGATCAGGATTGAGTGACCACCCTGGAATATATGGCCATCGAAAAGTTTTCGAAGGAACATCAAAATCCCCAGCCAAACGAAGTGCGTGATAGATTTTAGCACAATAGATATCAAGCTGGAAACGGACGTCGTCACTCGAAGCACGCACCAACCGTTGGAGAATGTGAATTGGGATTTTAATTTTCTTTAGGATATAAGACGAGGTATTTACAAAAGTTAGTTTATCTATTTTAGACCAATCGTTAAATTTAGAGGTTTTAGGCAAAGCGGGTTTAACCGGTTTAGGGTTAGTTAAAATATGAACAAAGAAAGTACTACTACTACTACTAATATTGCTGCTACTAACAACTCAGCGCAGAACCAAGCCACCTGAGGGCAACTTAGCTACCTACGCTCCTCCTCCATCTCATTTTATTTAAGGCCTCCCTATTTACACCACTCCAAGGAAGTTCCCACTTCCCTTAAATCTTTCTTTATGAGGATCTGCTTTCCGTTTAGCCCTAGACGATTGACCGAAAGGATAATCGACTCGCAAAATAAAAGAAAAATAAGGAACTAAAATAAAGGTATAAAAGGAAATGCTTAAACATTTTCACCTTCCTTTTAAAGTGTTTTAATTGTTTTTTTTTAAACCGCAAGGTACCTCCCTTTTCGAAAATCATATTCGTATTCTTCAGTAACTTATTTCTGTAACCTCAGAGCCACCATATTTATGAAACTCATTTACCACACTATCAGCACCTGGGGCCTTATTATTTTCTAATCTTTTTAGTACTGTCGCTAATTCTTCCTTGCAAAACAAATCTTCCTTCACGTCCAAGGTACCACACACTTCTTCATTTTCCTCTATATCTTTTCCTGCAACTCTATCTCGATTTAGCATATTCTCAAAATGTTCTGCCCATCTCTTTTGAACTCTTTCCCTTATTAATTGTGGCTCCGTTCCTATCTTTAACTGGGACACGTCTGGTTTTACTTCTCCCTCTCAATATATTAACATGCCAGCACAATATTTTACTATTATGCCGTTTAGCTGCATCTTCCAGATCCTCGGCAATTTTATCCATGGCTTACACTTCAGAACTCCTTAGCTCATATTTTAAAGCTTTCTCAAATTTCTTTACATTTCTCTTGTTTTCATATGATCTATCATTCAGATAATTCTTGTACAATCCCTTTCTCCTCTCTATTAAACACAAAGTTTTATCACTAATAATCCTAGATGTATTACTAAATTCTATCGGAAGGGTAATTACCTCCCGGGAAGTTATGATGTTAGTAGACTCCAGGATGAGAATTTGAGAGAAACTTTCCAGGAACAGTTGAATACTAAACTTGAGAGTTTAAAATTTGATAATGTGGAAGATGGTTGGAATAATTTTAGAAAAATAATTTGTGAAGTTGCTGAAGGTGTATTAGGGAAGAAAGCGAGAACTGCAGCTAAGAATATTAGTGAAAAATCCTTACGTTTAATAGAAAGGAGAAAGGACTTGTACAAGAATTATCTGAGTGATAGATCATATGAAAACAAAAGAAATGTAAAGAAAGTGGAGAAAGCATTGAAATATGAACTAAGGAGGTGTGAAGTGGGGGCCATGGATAAAATTGACGAGGATTTAGAAGATGCAGCTAGACGTCATAATATAAAAATATTGTAATTTCACTTTAACAAATTGAGAGTGAGTAGTCAATCCGGACTTGTAAAAGATAAAGATAGGAATGGGGTGTCAATGAGCGATAAGACAAAAGCTAAAGCGAGATGGGCAGAACATTTTGAGAATTTGCTTAACCAAGATAGAGTTGCTGGAAAAAATATAGAGGACAATGAAAAAGTTTGTGATACCTTGGATGTGAAGGACGATTTGTTTTGTGAGGAGGAATTAGAAACAATACTAAAAGGATTAAAGAATAAGAAGGCTCCAGGTGCTGATAGGGTAGTAAATGAGTTTTTTAAATATGGTGGCTCTGAGGTTAGAAATAGGTTATTGAAGATCATGAATATGATTTTTGAAAAAGGGGAAGTACCTAATGATTTTAGGAAAACCTTAATTAAGCCACTTTATAAGAATAGTGATAAAAGTGAGTGTGGTAATTATCGAGGCATTAGTCTGGTCTCTGTAGGAAGCAAATTGCTTAGTAATATGATACTTTTTAGACTGAGAGATGCCGTAGACAAAGTTTTAAGAGAAGAGCAGTGTGGTTTTAGAAAAGGTAGAGGATGTGTCGACCAAATTTTCACTCTTACGTTAATAATTGGGAAGTGCCCAAGTTGTCAAACACCTTTGGTTCTCAGTTTTATACATTACGATCAACCGTTCGACTTTGTTGATCGAACAGCTTTAGCGAGTGACTTATCCTTGTACTATATTTGTATCAGAAAAATATACAAAAGCGATTAGTGCCATTTAGAAGAATAACACTACTGTGGTTAAACTGGGCAATGAGGTTAGTAGCTGGTTTTTCATTAAACCAAGAATGGAGCTGGGCTGTATTCTATCCATCTTTATATGGATTATTTTGATTGACTTTGTTTTAAGGAGCACAGGAAAGGCAATGGGAGACCACGGAATCAAATGGGGAGGAAAAAGTCTCCTGGACTTGGATTATTCTGAAGACTTAAGAATCGTAGATGAAAGTGTGAGCAAAATGAATGAAGTTTTAGATGTTTTGAGAGTTAAGGGTGCTAGAATTGTTTTGAAAATTAATGTTATGAAGACCAAGTCTCTAATGCTAGGAATAAGTGAAGATGAAAAGGTGATGTTGGGTAATGAAAAGATTGATCAGGTGGGCAGTTTCACTTACCTTGGTATTACTATTAGTAAAGATGGTGGGAGCAGTGAAGATGTTAAAACTAGAATAGCCTAGGCTCAGGGTGTTTTTTCACAGTTAAAATAAGTCTGGAAGAATAGGAAGATAAGTCTGCAAACCAAGATTAGAATATTGGAAACTACAGTTATGAGAATGGTCAAATATGGTTCTAAAGTAAGGGCGCTCTAGAAAGCAGATGAAGATTTGCTCGATATTATCCAGAGTAATTGCCAACGGATTGCTCTGGGGACTTAACTGCTTGCTCTTATTTCTATTAGTAGGCTGTACGAAGAATGGGGCTTCACCCCACTCTCTATGGCTATAACGAGAGAAAGGTTGAGGTGGTTAGGGCATGTTGTTCGGATGAAGGATGACAGATTGCCGAAGATTGTTCTTTTCGGCCAACCATCTAGGGCTAAACGGAAAGTAGGTCGTCCCCGTCTGGGTTGGGAGGACGTCATAAAGAAAGATTTAAAGGAAATGGGAACTTCGTGGACGGGTGTAAAAAGGGAGGCTTTGAATAGATTGGGGTGGAGGAGGAGCGTGCGTAGCTGTGTTGGCCTCAGGCGGCTTGGTGCTGCGATGAGTTGTTAGTAGTAGTAGTAGTAGTATTACTAAATTTCTTCCCTAAGACACCAACCGCAACTTCACAATTTGTTTTCTTAAAAATATTCCATCTATCTTCTACATTGTCAAATTTATAATCTCCGTTTTAATATTCAACTGTTCCTGAAAGCAGTTCCAGGTGTTAAATAGTTCCCGTTTTAATAATTTACAATGGAAATAGTTCTAGTGTTAATCCTCTTAGTTTCTGCTCGTTTCGATTTTGACTTAGCTATTTATTGTAAATTCAGTTCTATTTAGGTTTCATTTATTTATTGATGATGATTTGTGGTAAATTTACGCTTGGGAAATTACATGACTTTACTTCTGCTCATTTTTGTTTCTTTGCTTTGAAAAACTTCTTTTGCGGAAAAGTTTTTTTTTAACTTATTTCTGTTCGTTTTTATCGACATATTGTCTTTCATTGGTAAAGAAAAGAATATTTTTAATATCTTTGATATTTTTTTTTCTATTAGAATCCATATTTAGTATTAAATGTAAATTTTAATTTTGAATTTTGACGAAAAACAAATATAATAATCCTACTTACCCTTTTGCTCTTGGAATGTTTCCTGGTGGTGCTTACGATACCTACGCCCCCCTCCCCACTGCCTCCTGATTTATTTATATTTCATTTCATTTCATTTATTTAATAGTCAAAAATCTAACTTTAATGCGATAATATGCAACAAAAAACAAAAAGGAACACGAGAAAGAAAACAAATACGACAGGTATTGCAGCCCCAAAACCTGAGCTTGTAAGGGGCTTAATCAATACAGCAACATTACAAATGCGAAAAAAAACTTATATAAAATAGATATATACATCAATATATAACAAAAAAGTGGCCAAAACTTACGAACAAAAATAAAAACAGTGGTAGAGATCAAAACACTGAAACTTTACTCCAGTTTAAAAAAAACCTACAATCACATTTAAATAACATCGAAAAAGTCGTCTCACATCAAATATCAGAGGAAAGGGAGCTTAGTCGAGCATAGGGAGCTTAGGGAGCATAGGGAGCTTAGTCGCATAGCATAGAGCTTAGTCGAGCTTAGGGAGCATAGCTTAGTCGCTAGATAAACTGGGGAACAATATGAAAAAGCGGTTTCGAAATAGTGGAAGTTCAATGGATAGATGGGACTTACAAAGGGAAAGGGAAAATTCAAAGAAGGAGCTTTTTAAAAAAACTTCACAGGCTTGTAGGAAGGGAACAACGTAAGAATTTGTAAGCTAGGAGGAGACATTTCTTTCTTACCAAGGAATAAAACAATTTTAATACCAGCATCATTATACAAATCAACAGAGGGGTACCTTGGGCGAAAGGCCAAACTCAGCTTTCATAGTCTTATTCTGGAGGCGTCTTGTAGGAGTTACATGCCGCACCCTAAACAGAACAACAATAAGAAAGTTGCGAATTGATAATATAATGAGACCATTTCTTCTGTGGGAAGAAAGAATCAAACTCTGTGGAGGACATCAACCTGGCGAGAAAGAATACCTTGGAAATAGGAGAGATGAGGCTTATAAGAAAGGTTGGTATCAAATAGCACATTTTGTACCGTTAAGCAAATGAATGCATGCTGCAACGAAAAGATTTTTCTGCGATAAGAGGGGAACTATCACTCCTCAGCATCTATATTTCAGGCTTAATAAAGAAATATTCCCGTGAGTGAAGAATGGTTAGAGATTGGTATTAGCCCCCCATAAAAAGGAAACCCCTCCTATTTGTATCTGAAGGCTGGCAAATGGTTAGAAAATTTAAGCATAAAGTACACTTTTTGAGGCTCCAGGCCCCCTCCCATTTGCGCAAAATCTGCCAAAATTCCTCCATAATAGCTGATGCACAATTATGCATTGCTGTTCTTAATCTTGTCATGCCTCAAATTAATCAAACTGGTCAAATGATGCTTAAAACAATAATGTGCATGGACTGTTTATTGTCTATGCACAACATGCATCTTTAGGAGCGAATGCGCCACCGCAAGGTATTAGAACTTCTGAAATAGTGAAGCTTAATATATAATTTTCTGTGATTTTTAAGTGATTTTAAGTGACTTTCGATAGCAATTTCTTCCTCTTTGGGGCAAAGTCATTGTTTTAAGCCACAAAATCGTAAAACACTCCACATTGTTACAGCAAAATAACGCTTAAAAAGGCATTACAACTTTTTATTTTCATTCGAATGAGATTCCTCCCTTCTTCCAATTTTTGAGGGCCATTGGCTCAATACAGCCACCTCTGGAAAAAAAAAGTAAAAAATGAGCACAGCTCTGTTACTAAACTTCTTTGGACAAAATGCAAAATTTCACGGAAGTAGTAGCTTGAAACCCTTGAAAAGGGTTCTCTGATGTCTATTTTGAGGGTGCAGCTTTCATCAAAACATTCGCTCTTTTTGGGGGTAGTCTGCCGCTTTTTAAAAAATCAATCACAGTTTTCTAGGCTTGTAACTTTCTGTGGGTAACCTCAAATTTAATGAATTTTATCACTTTAGTTTGTTACCCCGAGATTTTGATCAGGCCTACGTTTAAAAATACTACATCCAATGTCTTAGAAATCAGTATACTACCAATATTAATGCTAAAAACTAACCACTGTTGCGCCACTCCCTCTGAGACCAAACAAATGCACACACTCGTCATCCATCTCAACTATTCAAAATTTCTCTTTTCACCCCTATGAACCGTTGATTTCTTGAAAATCCTTTTTACTGACCTCTCCACATACGTTTTTGGGGATAACCAGCTTTTTCTTTGGACCCGGAATGATCACCAAAAACACAATCTTAGGCAATTTGTTATGTTTCATCCTTTAAACGTGACCTAGCCATCCTAATCCGTTTTTCTTGCAGTCCTAGATTGTGGGAGTAAGCCAGTTCTTTTTGTAGAGCTTATTGATTGATATAGGGCAATTCAAACGACCACATAAAACTCTCCGCCAAAAATTCATCTGGAAAAAATTCAGTAAACATTTCTTAGCCTTTCGAATCATCCACGTTTCAGAACCATACTTCAAAACTGACATAACATTGAACTCCAATATCTTAATCTTGGATTACAGACTTATCTTTTTGTTCTTCTAAAAGACTCCCGGTTCCGGAATAAATCAGCTATTAAACTCTATTTTAACCGCAGAAAATATTATATTTGCACACAGCACTAACGATATTAGTATACTTATCTGGTATCGAGCAGTTCCTCTTAACGAAATGTAAGTAAGGAGTAACTTATGCCAATAGTAGCCAAGACTCTAATAAAAAAAAGGTTCGAGACTTATATCAAACAGTTCGCGGTAACGTCTGTGGCAACAGAGCGATCAGACCCAACGGCAATCGAAATTCTTAAAAACCGAATTTTAACAACAATAGATACAGCAAAACAATAGGTTTTTTTATGATGATTCCATATCTATAAAATTCATTAAGTTTAATGTGTTCCATCAAAAACTACGAGTTTGTGAAAATAAGCCAGATTTTCAAAAAAGTGGGGAAACGGCCAAGCAAAAGTCATTATCAAACAGTTCGTGGTAACGAACTGTAAGTAAGGAGCGACCCGGCTCAATGGTAACCGAAACTCTAAAAAGCGGAATTTTGATACCAATAGATACATCAAAAGAATCAGATTTTAATTCTGATGTTATGTATGTGCATCACTACCCAGCTGTTTTGGATGTGCATCACTGTCCAGCTGTTATGGATCTGCATCACTGCCTAGCTACAATGGCACACCAGCTGGTATGGATGAGCGATGGTGCGTGTGCGTTTTTTTGTAGGTTGGGGGAGAGTTTGCCTGAACCCTTATAAAATGCATTTTTAAGCCAATTTTTTTTTAACTGCGTGGGGATTCAAATAAGTATAGATAGTGTTCTTTTTAAAATGGAGGGACAAAATTAACCACTAATCACCCTTCATTTGCGGGAATACTTTCAAGTTCAAGACTACAATATGAGTGCTGCAGTTCATTTTGTCTAATATAAGAGATTTCGCTCTTATACCTGACGGCGCAAATGATGAAGAGAGGGAGACTGGCATCAGGAGAGCCACAAAAACGAACCTTAGGATGGAGGCCAAAAATGTTAGCTGCAACTTTATTTTTATCAAAATTTTGTAGGAATACTTCTCATTCTCTTAATTATAGACATTTTTAATCACTCCCTGTTGCCCATGGAGCATGGACCTCCTGGGCCCCCCCCCCCCTGTTAATATTCGTGAACATATCCGTGTAAATAATCGATTTTTTGGAAGAAATTATTTTGAAAACCATGGAAAGGATGACCAATTGTTTTTTTTGTATATTTCAGACCCCTAAACCCCACATAAATATTTAGAGGGTTGCACTTTTTCAGGAACCATATTCATTTTCGAAGCATTGTTATACAAACAGTAAACTTAAATGGGAAAAACGGGAGTCGAAGCAGGATGTAGGTGCATCTCTTATGTTTAAAGTTATTTTTGATTAAATAATTTGTGAGAGCCAGCTGTAAGCAAAGAGTCAAATCATCAAACAGTTCGTGGTAACGAACTGTAAGTAAGGAGCGATCCGGCTCAATGCTAACCGAAATTCTAAAAAACGAAATTTTGATACCAGTAGATACATCAAAATAACCAGATTTTAATTCTGATTTCAAAAGTATAAGTTTCATCAAGTTTAATCTTACCTATCAAAAGTTAAGCGCCTGAGAAAACTTGGATGATTTTCGAAAAAAGAGGGAAAGACCCCCTAAAAATTATAGAACCTTAATGAAAATCACACCATCATATTCAGCGTATCAGAGAACCCTACTGTAGAGGTTTCATGCTCATATATACAAAAATGTGGAATTTTCCTTTTTTAGCCATAAGAAAGATCACGGATGCGTGTTTATTTGTTTGTTTTTTTTTTCCCAGGGGTGATCGTATTGACCCAGTGGTCCTAGAATATCTTGGGAGGGTTCATTGGAACGAAAATTAAAAGTTCTAGTTCCCTTTTTAAGTGACACAAAAAAAATTGAGGGCAACTAGGCCCCCTCCCACGCTCATTTTTTCCCCAAAGTCACCCGATCAAAATTTTGAGATAGTTATTTTGTTCAGCATGGTCAAAAATATTATAACTATGTCTTTTAGGATGACTTAATCCCTCGAAGCCCCCAGGGGGAGGGCTGAAAGTTATGAACTTTACCCAATGTTAACATATAGCATTGGTTATTGGGGCCCGGCTCAATGGTAACCGCAACTCAAAATATGGGGATGTTGATACAGAGAGATGGATCAAAAGAATTAAATGTTAATGTTGATATCAAATATATAAGTTCATCAAGTTTAGTCCACAGTTACGTACCTGAAAAAATTTGGCTTAGTTTTAAAAAAGGAGGGAAAGAACCACTAAAAATTATAGAACCCGAATGAAAATCACACCATCATATTCAGCGTATCAGAGAACCCTACTGTAGACGTTTCAAGCTCCTATCTACAAAAATGTGGAATTTTCCATTTTTCGCCAGAAGAAAGATCAAAGATGCGTGTTTATTTGTTTTTTTTTGTTTGTTTTTTTCCCAGGGGTGATGGTATCGACCCAGTGGTCGTAGAATATCGTGGGAGGGCTCATTGAAATAAAAATTAAAAGTTCTAGTGCCGTTTTAAAGTGACAAAAGAAAATGGAGGGCAACTAGGCCCCCTCCCACGCTCATTTTTTCCCTAAAGTCACCCGAGCAAAACTTTGAGATAACCATTTTGTTCAACATGGTCGAAAATATAATAACTATGTCTTTTAGGATGACTTAATTCCTCAAAGCCCCCAGGGAGAGGGCCGAAAGTTATGATCTTTACCCAATGTTAACATATAGTATTGGTTATTGGGAAGTATACAGACGTTTTCAGGGGGAATTTTTCCTGGTAGTGGGGGTGGGGGTGGGTCGGGGGTTATATGGGAGGATCTTTTCATGAAGGAAGTTTTCATGGGGGCAGGGATATGGCTATGAAGGGGGCGCCGGATTTCCCATCATTATTTAAAACAAAAATCAGAAATTAAATATAAAAAAAACAAGTTTATCAACTGAAAGTAAGGAGCAACATCAAAACTTTAAACGAACAAAAAAATATTAGCTATATGATTGGGTTCACCTTCTAGTCAATGCCTCGCTCTTTAAGCCAAAGATTTTTTAAGTACTTTCATAAGAGCTATTTATTCTAATTAACGGCATTTGTGATTAAGGGGTCATTTTTAAAGAATTGGAACAAATGACACAACAAGGAACAATGAACAAATGAACAAAATGACGGTGAGCCAAAATAAAAGCTGCATTAACTAAAAAATGATCAGAAATTAAACAAAAAAAAAGTTTTTTAAACTGAAAGTAAGGAGCGAAATTAAAAATTAAAACGAACAGAAATTATTCCGTATATGAAAGGGGTTGTCCCCTCCTCAACGCCTCGCTCTTTACGCAAAAGTTTGACTCTGTCTCACAACTTTATTTTTTTAAACAATAAAAAACTTTAGCGTAAAGAGCCAGGCGCTGAGGAGGGGACAGCCCCTTTCATATACGGAATAATTTCTGTTCGTTTTAAGTTTTAATTTCGCTCCTTACTTTCAGTTTAAAAAACTTGTTTTTTTTATTTAATTTGAGAAAAGATCAGACACTATATTTAGAAAAACAACTTTTTTCAACTGAAAGTAAGGAGCAACATTAAACTTAAAACAAAAAGAATATTTTAAGTATATTAGGGGAGTTTTCTCCTCCTTAATACTCCGCTCTTTACACTAAAGTTTTTTAGTGCTTCTAAAAGAGCTTCTGATTTTAATTAAACGGCCTTTGGGTAATCAAAAGTCGCTCTCAAGGAACTGGGACAAAAAGTCAAACCTTAGCGTAAAGAGTGGGGTACTGAGGTGGGAGCAGCCAACTCATATGCGTAATATTTTCTTTTCGTTTTAAGTCTTAATATTACTCCTTGGTTTCAGTTGAAACAACCGGTTTTTTGTTCAATGTGTCTAAAGAATTGGCTTTTTATCGTGATACTGTACATATAAAATTGATTAAATTTAAGATTATCCGCCAAAAGTTACGATCCTGGTAAAATTAGCCTGATTTTTGAAAAAAGGACCAAAAATACACCAAAAGGCGGTTAATCATAATGAAAATTACACCGTCAAAGTCAGCGAACCAGAGAACCATATTATAAAAGTTCCAAGCCTCTATCTGCAAAAAGAATGCGAGAAAAATGATCACGGAGCCGCGTTCATCTGTTTATCTGTTTATTTCCCAGGAGCAATCGTGTTGAGCCAATGATCCTAAAATTCAAAAGAAAGCTCATTCGGATGGAAACTAACAGTTGCTGTGCCCTTTTTAAGTAGCACAAAAAAAGATTGTATCACAGCAAAGTAGAGTTTTTTGCCATTATGTGGAGCAGAACAAATATTTTACCCAAACTATGGGGGGAAGCTGTTGATCAGAAATTCTGAGATAACCCTACGATTTAAAATTATTGACATTCATTCAAGGCATCACGCAATAATGTAGACTCAATTGGAGCTTCATAAAATTATGCACAGTTACGTGCATCACTGCCCAGCTGTTATGGATGTAAAACACTGCCCAGCTGTTATGGATGTGCATCACTGCACAGCTGTTATGCATGTGCATCACTGCCCAGCTGTTATGGATGTGCATCACTGTCCAGCTGTTTTGGATGTGCATCACTGCCCAGCTGTTATGGATGTTCATCACTGCACAGCTGCTATGAATTTGCATCACTGCCCAGCTGTTGTGGATGTGCATCACTTCCCAGCTGTTATGGATGTGCATCACTGCCCAGCTGTTATGGATCTGCACCACTGCCCAGCTGTTATGGATGTGCATCACTGCCCAGCTGCTATGGATGTGCATCACTGTCCAGCTGTTATGAATGTGCATCACTGCCCAGCTGTTATGGATGTGCATCACTGCCCAGCTGTTATGGATATGCAAAACTGTCCAGCTGTTATGGATCTGCATTACTGCCCAGCTGCTATTGATGTGCATCACTGTCCAGCTCTTATGGATGTGTATCACTGCCCAGCTGTTATGGATGTGCATCACTGCCCAGCTGTTATGAATATGCATCATTGCCTATCTGTTGTGGCTGTGCATCACTGCCCAGCTGAAATGGATGTGCATCACTGCCTAGCTACAATGGCACACCAGCTGGTACGGATGAGCGATGGTGCGTGTGAGTTTTTTTGTAGGTTGGGGGAGAGTTTGCCTGAACCCTTATAAAATGCATTTTTTTGCCAATTTTTTTTTAACTGCGCGGGCATTCAAATAAGTATAGATGGTGTTCTTTTTAAAGTGGAGGGACAAAATTAACCACTAATCACCCTTCATTTGCGGGAATACTTTCAAGTTTAAGACTACAATATGAGTGCTGCAGTTAATTTTGTCTAATATAAGAGATTTCGCTCTTATACCTGACGGCGCAATTGATGGAGAGAGGGGAGACTGGCATCAGGAGAGCCACAAAAACGAACCTTAGGATGGAGGCCAAAAATGTTAGCTGCAACTTTATTTTTATCAAAATTTTGTAGGAATACTTCTCATTCTCTTAATTATAGACATAATCACTCCCTGTTGCCCATGGAGCATGGACCTCCTAGCCCCCCCTGTTAATATTCGTGAACATATCTGTACTACCCCTACTGTAGAGGTTTCAAGCTCCTATCTACAAAAATGTGGAATTTTGCATTTTTTGCCAGAAGAAAGATCACGGGTGCGTGTTCATTTTTTTTTTCCCAGGGATGACCGTATCGACCCAGTGGTCCTAGAATATCGTGGGAGGGCTCATTGGAATGGAAATTAAAAGTTCTAGTGCCCTTTGCAAGTGACCAAAAAAAATGGAGGGCAACTCGGCCCCCTCCCACGCTAATTTTTTCCCAAAATCACCCGATCAAAATTTTGAGATAGCCATTTTATTTAGCATTTTCGAAAATATTATAAGTATGTCTTTTGGAATGACTTAATCCCTCGAAGTTCCCGGGAGGAGGGCTGAAAGTTATGAACTTTACCCAATGTTAACAGATAGTATTGGTTATTGGGAAGTATACAGTACAGACGTTTTCAGGGGAGATTTTTCCTGGTAGTGGAGGGGGGGGGGGCAGGGGTTATGTACTTTAAACGAACAGAAAATATTACATATATGATTGGGTTCACCCCCTAGTCAATACCTCACTCTTTAAGCCA
Organism: Artemia sp. Qi Xiang Cuo; assembly: GCF_049724085.1. Taxonomy (NCBI): domain Eukaryota; kingdom Metazoa; phylum Arthropoda; class Branchiopoda; order Anostraca; family Artemiidae; genus Artemia; species Artemia sp. Qi Xiang Cuo. The sequence goes on along the minus strand of NC_142797.1, from coordinate 3,064,448 downwards.
GAGATTTTTCAGTACTTTCATAAGAGATATTTATTCTAATTAACGGCCTTTGTGATTAAGCGGTCAGTTTTAAAGAATTGGAACAAAATCGAACTTTCGCTTAAAGAGCAAGGTATTGACTAGGGGGCGAACCCCCTAATATACGTATTAAAAATATATGAATATAGAAGTTCGTTACGTAAATTAATTCGTAAGTTACGAATATTCATTACTAATAAAAACGTTCGTAAATAAAAATGAAACAAGTTTCGAGAAAGCCATTTAACCAAATAAAAGTAAATTAATATGAAAATTTTGTTTTAATTATTCATGCACTGTGAGCCAAGATCAAAACCTGAATTTATTCAAAAACGTTCAAAAATTAAATAAAAAAAACAAGTTTTTTTAACTGAAAGTAAGGAGCGACATTAAAACTTAAAACGAACAGAAATTATTCCGTATATTAAAGGGGCTGTCCCCTCCTCAACGCATTGCTCTTTAGACTTTAGACTTAAAGTTTGACTTTCTCACAGCTCTATTTTTTTTTAAATAAAAAACTTTAGCGTAAAGACCAAGGCGTTGAGGAGGGGACAGCCCCTTTAATATACGGAAAAATTTCTGTTCGTTTTAAGTTTTAATGTCGCTCCCTACTTTCAGTTAAAAAACTTGTTTTTTTTATTTAATTTTCAACAGAGACAAAAACTCTATAAAATGACGTTCTGGTTAAAATATATGCACCAACCAAATTTATTATTTATGTCAATTCTAAATATGTTAAACGTATTCTATTTTAATGCTGCTCATCAAAACCTGCTCATTTAAAGCTGCTTATTAGCACACCAAAATAGGAGGGGTCTTGATGGAAACTGTACAATGAAATTGACCATAGGCTATATGAGAAAACTAAGCCCCTTTAGGCAAAATGTAATATATTTTACTTATCGAGGAAAGGAGAAAATTCGAACAATTATTTTTTGTTCAGAAAAACAAAAATAATAAATGAGGTCTTTTCTATGTGTTAGTGTGCTAAAGTAAGCACTTATTCAAAGAGTAAGGTTTGGACGCGGGCGATAGCTCTCGACACGTTTAGGGTAACCGTGGTTATAGTACTACCATAACATAACATATACACATTAGCATACCCCTTGCACAACTACCCGAAACCCCCCTTGAAGGGAAAAATAAGGGATAAAATCGGAAGCTCCATTTGGACGTATTTTTGGGTTTAAGTGGTCGTTTTTTATAGCAGGACTAATCGGAATCCTGACGTCAGAAACCCAGTTTTCCATACTCCAATATCAATCTTCACCTTTACGGAGCGGGGAGGGAGAAGGGGGTGGGATAAAGTGCACAGATCCTTGTATTGCGGGTTTGTGCGGCTAAAGGATCAATTTATATCAAATAAAGTATTGTATTGCTAAATATGAGGTCAAAAAGGAGTTTTTTAACCATTTACCTGATTTTCACCTCTAGGGGGCCTGTAGTAGGAAGGGCTGCTAAGTATAACAGCTTGAAACCCATTTCTTTAATCGAGACCAAAACTTCAGATCAAACATTAATTAACAGGAGCGTTTAGAACTCAGGTAAATGAACCACAAAATAATGTTTAGTTTAAAGCAGAACCTACAGCTAATTCTTCTTCCTGCTCACCTTTGTTACCGTGTCATCCTGCCTTGCTGCAGTGTTACCGCATAACACCCCTTTACACTTTCCGCAGGTAAAACTACAGGGAAAACCGTTCCAGCAGCAGCTGCATCTGAGAGACTCGCACCGGCTGGTGCACTGGTCCTGCACCATCTTCAGGAGGTTCTCCAGTACTGATAAGGCACTTGTCCTAATGGGAAGATGCATACTCCGTCACGAAGAGAGGTGCCATTTCCACTTTTCGGGCTTAACTGATTAGACGTGTCTTTCCATTTCATTATTTGCAAACAACACCTGTAAAATCAGTGCTTTACAGCAGCCAAAGTCGGCGGAAGGTACTCCGCCAGATCGAAAGCATTTGCACTTACAGCCTGCAGTGTAAATTCTCGCACCCAGTCATCCTTCAGGATCTTCTCATTGCTTTTTCCTTTGTATATGTGGAGCAAAGCTTTGTCTCCAGCTTCAGCGATCTCCTTGTATTTGAAAACTCGTGTCAGGAAGGTCTGCATCCTTAAAAACCCCGCCCTTAAGTGACAAGGAAACCACTGCTGGTTTCCCTTTGTCGTAAAGTCTATCTGTTGTATCGCAGCCAGAAGTTGTGAGGCAAACTTTTTGATTTTCTGTTGCTTCGGTTCCTAGTTTGTTTTTAATCCTTTTTATTTCGTACACTCATCGGTTATTTTCATGTGTGTCTGTCTGCATAAAGATATCACATGCATCAAGCTTGGCATCGTACTGCAAAAAGTACTAATAGGTCGGTATCATTCCAAAACAAAGTGGTCGACAAAGTTTCAGTGCAACTGACTGCAGTTTGTACAACTAAAAAATTGACATCATTTGGAGCATCTAGAAATTTGCATCCTGAGCTCACCAGCTGCTCAGTAAGTAAGTCGATGAAGGGCTGTTTATTTTTTTGGATTTCTTAAAAATTCTTCCTTACTTTTGAAGATATTCATGCTAGGAGAGAATTCACTCGTTGGATACGACAAACTTTGGTTCTCTTCAGCTCTGTGCAGTTTTTCATCGCTACGACTGCCTAGCCTAAATGTCTTGTGAGATAATCTGCGGAAGATCCTGCCACCTCATAGTATGAGGATCCAACAGGCCATGGCATTTTTTGGATCAGCCAGCCATCGTTTGAAACTCTCTGGAAGGTTGGCAATGTCACAGGACCACAGAGCCCCTCAATCTTCATCAATTCGTTTCTTAGAGGGGCTTAGTCGACTATCGTCATATCATCTCGAACGAACTAAAGAGCGATGGTGAAAAAGTACAGAGCTCGAACGACAGAACCTCGTTCAAGTAAGAACCACTGGTACTAGCCACTTCGGGTAGTCATTAGAATATCAGAGCTGGGTCTACCATTTCTCTCTCATTATCTATAACCACAGATGCCTTCTCAGCCAAAGTTACAGCTTTCTCCTATCTCCTGAAAACAAATTTGTCAATATCTTTCGCTTCCTTATCTTACAGAATCTCTTCATCGTCTTTGGCACCGTCTCTGTTTAGAAATGATGGAGTGCGGACATTAGTAACCACGTTCAATAGCTTTGAATCCTGCAGGAAGCAATCTAGGGCTCAATGTATCGAACTATCTTTTCTATGTCTGTCACAAGGGAGGGGACATCTCTAGCTCAGGCCTCGGCGGAGCTGGAGATCTGGCAGCCAGATCTCTAGCTCTCCTTGAAGATCTCGCTCCTGTGTGATTTTAAATTGTAAACTCGGCGAGACCAGTCAGATCCTGCATGCATTCGTTAACGAGAACCAAAATAGGCTTAGCAGATGTCCAAATTGACCGCTGCATTTCAGTCATGCCTCTAACTCTCGTCAAACCTCAAACTTCTCATTAGCATTTGTTTACCACCAAGTTAAGAGAACGTTCCGGCCAGTAGTTGTCAGTTCTTCAGATGAACGACTGTTCCAGTAATGTTCTGTACTTATCTTGGTTGGCTTTGCTGAAATGGCAATAAGGAGTGAAACACATCAAACTAGAGTCCGAAATACCGGTTTCAAATTAAACTGCTATAGACTGATATTCAAAGGCGCATTCCTAGCTAGATAGGAGATGGTGAATCAACTGACAAACGATTAATGTAGGTCAACTTTGTAGTCGACCTAATGTTGGTCGACTCATGTATGTCAACTTTCACAACCGTTTTAGGTAAGATGAGGTACTTGACTACCTAAAATGAAGTTTTTAACTTTATTTTCGACTTTTTGCCACCATTGATTTAATAAGATACGAACAAATATTCCAGCAACCTTTTAATTTTAACGTTTTATCTGCCCCCCCCCCCTCCCTCTTAGGAAGGAGATGAGCATTATGGTACGGTAAAATGAATTTCTGACTGAAGCTTGAGTGATTTGATAGGAAACGGCTATTTAAATTTTAAAATATTGATGAATACAAAAATCGATTTCCTCCCCCCCCCTTATTTTCCCCCTTTAAGGGCAAATTCAGGATACTTGTGCAAGGGAGATTTGAGGGGACTTTTTGTGTAATTAACCTGATTTTTCTCAACATTTTGTTGTAGAAAAAAATTTTGTTTCAATTTCTCTGAGTTTTAACCTTTTTTTTACCTTTATCTTTAGTCCACTATTAGTCTCATCTGTTTAAACGAACATTAATAAAATGTATGTATATTTTTATATCTGTAAAAAAAAAAAAACTTTAAATTGTCACTATAATTGTTTTTGAAAATTGGCACACTACATTTTCCCGGTGTAAAAAACGATCTAGACATATCATGATTTTGAGCAGTGATGGCCTTCTTCTTCTTCTATTTCACAGCAGGTGGGCTTTTCAGTTGATAATATTTAGCCCTTTTCCTTTTGCTTCACTCTGTGGGGCTGTGGGCTACAGAGCTACTGGCTTGGTTGTCTCTTATTTATTAGATATTCCCAGATATCTTTCAGTCGATCTTTCGACTCAAGGAGTTCAAATATAAGATGATAGATATCGATTTCTGTGCTCTGTGTACAGGTATAGTCGGATAGGCTCTTGGCTGATGGTGAGATTTTGTGGTGTTTGAAGCACTTTAACAGTTTACAATGCAAAGTATGCTGTGCAGATGTCAGCATATTACATTCAAATAGGCAGTTATAAATTTCTTCAATAATCAATAACACAATACCTGCAAAGAGGGGACTAATAAACTATAAAACTGGTAATAGAAGGTCGATCCAAAACTACAAGAAAATTGAGTCTATTTGGTCCAAGTGAATTATATTATGCATGTAAGTGAAGTACATATTGGGAAGTGTAGATAGAATGGGATTATTCTAATTAAACATAATATCAGATAGTCTCCATCGGTAAATATCTCTAAGGGGGATTGGTCTCCCATTTGGCTGGTCAATATTTATAGCATTTTTTGCTATTTCATCAACCTTATAATTACCACTTATACCAGAGTGGCTAGGAACATACTGAAGATAAGTTCTTATGCCACTTGAAGTAAGATTATCTATAATACTAAGACAATGATAAGCGTCAATATCCAGCTTATACTGAGGAGCTGAAGAAAGCAACTCAAGGCTTGATAAAGAGTCAGAATAAACTATAATATTATTTGAATTAGCAATCAAGGGTTTATTTTCCATAAGGTGTTCTAATGCCATGATTATGGCATTTAACTCTGCAGACATTATAGATACATTATTATACAATCTCTCACCCATTGCAATTTTCAGGTGAGGAAGGGCCTTAATTTGAAAACAATTTTCTTGTGAATGATGTAGCAAATACTTGGAATAGTTATAATAAATTTTGCTGAAGATGAGTGTTTGTGCTAAGTATTTTAAAAAGCACACTAAAATTTAAATTGATCATCGATACTATTGGATACTTCGCTTGTATAAATATGCAAAAAAAATGCCAAATAAAATTAAATTAAAGTTGTCTTGCAAAAGAGATTGAAAAAACTGTCTTCCTTTTTACCGAACGAGGCTCGGTCACCTGGTACTAACGAACAGAAAATAAATATTAAAACAGATTTTGAATTCAAATTAAAGAGCAAGATTGACACTCAAATTAACAGAAATTTGTCCGTATGTCAGCTACACCTCCCTCCGTCAACCAGCCACTCTCTACGCTGAAATCTGAGGTTTTGTCTTAATGTTTTAAGAATGACTGCTCAAGTGGTTATGTAGCACATATAAATGTTATGTAGTATGTATAAATACTCATATATGCTTTTAGCATAACAGATATAAAACTTTAAACACAAATATAACTTTAGTGTGATTGAAGACGTTAGGATAGGAGACAAATATCGCTAGGATTAACTAGGTCAAGAGGTAAAGTTAGCATTTTGGTTTAGTGTGGATTCCGGGTTTAAGCTGGGTCAAGTGTGTATCCATAATATTTGTTCGGAGGGGGTTTTCCAATAAAAAGGAATTAAGAAAACGCATCCAAATTTGTTTATGTACATTTTTTTTCGTCTTTACAAGTCGGAAAAAAATTTCGGCTGGACAGCAAATTACGAGTCAAACAGCTAGAATGGATTGTCTGAACTTGGTATTACCACACAAGGCAACGATGGGCAGTTCAAAGTAAATATCCAGAAATAAGACAACTTTGTTTGTAATTGCATTCCATACAAGTTGCCCTTTTCTGTTATTAATTTAAAAAAAAATCCGCAAAAAGCTTTTAAAGAAAAGTAAAGGGCTTCATTACACCAAAAATGAGCAGAAATAAAGTAAAGAAATCTTCCTAGCGTAAAACTACCACAAATCACCATCAATAAATAAATGAAACCCAAAACGAAGAGAAATAGGAGGCAACGCTAGTGAAGGCCATACGGCTCCAATGTTTTATCATTATTAATTTTTTTCCCAGAGGCACTTCATATGGAAGGGGTCATCGTATAAACTTCAAAGGGGGCTCATTCGATAGTAAATCGAGAGTTCTAGTGCCGTTTTAAGGATCAAAAGTGACTGGAAGGCAACTAACACCCCTTCCATGCCCACCCGTTCCCCAAACACATCCAATCAAAATTTTGAGATAGCCATTTTGATCTACGTAGTTGATTTCCAAATAGAAATTATGTTTTTGAGGAGGAGACTCCCCCTACAGCCCTCAGGACACGGGTTGTAAGTTTTGCCCTGGGGGCAAATAAGGTTTTTATAGAAATCTTTGTCGTAGAAACTTCAAAATGGACTCACTCGATTGGAACTTCAAAGGGCTAGTGCCCTTTTTAATAGTCTAAATTGATTGGAGGCCAACTAACCCCCTTCTCACGCCCACCTCTTCCCCAAATAAATCCAGTCAAAATTTTGAGATAGCTATTTTGTTCAACGTAGTTGAAAATTCTGGAAATTTGGTCTTTGAGGATGACAACTTCCCCATAGCCCTCAGGGCAAAGGATGTAAGTTATGCCCTGGGGGCATATATGGTTCTTATGGAAGTAACGCTCGTATGAACTTCAGAGAGGGCTCATTTGATTGGAAATTTAAATTTCTAGTCCAATTTTTAAGCTTCAAAAGTTATCGGTGGGTAGCCAGCCCCCCCCCCCCCAAAAAAAAAATCCTTTTTCATAAATGCATCAGATAAAAATTTTGAGAAAACTATTTTGTTAAAAATAGTTCATAGATCATATAACAAAACCTCCGGCGTCGACACAACCCCCCCCCCCAGGGCACGAGGGCAGGCTTTGTAAGTTATGCCCTGGGGGAACATATGCTTCATATTGAAGGTATAATCGTATAAACTTCAGAGAGGGCTCATTTGATTGGAAATTGTAAGTTCTAGTTCAATTTTTAAGAGTCAAAAGATATCCGAGGGCAACTAGCCCCTCCCCCACACTCTTTTTCCCCAAGCCCATCTGATGAAATTTTAATAATAGCCATTTCATTACAAATACTTCAAAGGTCAGATAAGAAAAATTCCTGTGTCGACGCAACCCCATGGCCTTGAGGCATGTGTTATAAGTAATGCTCTGGGGCCATATATAGTTCTTATGGAAGGGATACTCGTATAAACTTCGGAAAGGGCTCATTTGATTGGAAAATGAAAGCTGTTGTTCATTTTTTAAGAATCAAAAGCGATCGGAGGGCAACTAGCCCCCCCCCTTCACGCCCTAAATGCATCAGATAAAATTTTGAGACAGATATTTTGTTAGAAATAGTTAGAAGTTCAAATAACCAAAACTCCGGTGTCGACATAGCCCCCCAGGGCCCTGAGATAGGTGTTGTAATTTATGCCCTTGGGGCATATATGGTTGTTATGGAAGGGATGCTCATATAAACTTCATAGAGGGCTCATTTGATTGGAAATTGAAAGTTGTAATTCCCTTTTTAAGAGTCAAAAATAATTGGAGGGCAGCCAGCCTCTCCCACACTCAATTTATTGTTTCCCAGGGGCATTTCATATAGAAGGGGTCGTCGTATAAAATTCAAAGGGGGCTCATTCGATTGGAAATGGAGAGTTCTAGTGCCCTTTTCAAGAGTCATATGTGATCGGAGGGCAACTACCCCCCCCCTAAGCCCTTTTCCCCAAATTCATCTGATAAAAATTTTGAAATACCTATTTTGTTATCTTCGGGAAGGGGCTCATTTGATTGGAAATTGAAAGTTCAAGTTAACTTTTGTACCGTGAGTAATATGTGATATATTTAAAATATAAAAAAATAAAATTGTTTCCTTCTAAGGATACTTCCGATAAATGCCTCGCAGCATCCCAGACGTTTTGTTTTACAAATGTGAAGTGTGGAAAAGCTACCGGTCGAATTACGGCACTAATCAAGGAAGACGGTTTTGAATTTCGTGAAAATACTATGCAATAAAAAATCAGTAAACATAATGACAAAGCAGCGGGCCCTCCACAGGAGTTGGGCCAATCGTGAAATAGCTCTTAGAGCGCAGAATCTAGACTCGTATGATATAGTAAAGAAAAAGTGTTTTTAGAAGACATTATGTTCCTACCATTCTGCGATACACTCTGAAGTGATCATTCTGATTGTATTACTTATATATGTTGCTGTATACATGAAAGCGTAAGTCTCAATAAACCCACTACTTTTCTATTTGTGTTGTTTTATTTATATACCTGTATCTCACTGCAAAGTAGATAACTAGCTCAAGTGCCTCCATTGGAAACGTTCCTAAGGAATCTGATTTCTAATTAACTCTAGAGGTAATCCATTAGGAGACGACCCAAGGAAGCGTGGTTGCACTCCTGGATTGATGGTTGGAGAACTTCTAACCTACTATAGTTATGTATTTTATTTTCTCTCATAGGGAGTGGCGCGGTCATTTTTCTACCCCTCAATCGTACTCATCCCTTTCCCCCTTTACAAATGGTGCAGCCTTTAGCTGCACAAGTCTATATCAACTTAGCGGCTTAAAGTAAAACCTGAGCGGTACAAGTGGAGCAATTCCATAACGGCGCAGTTGGCGCGATCCATAATAATACAGCTTAGAACCTTAATGGCACAAGTGACACAGTCACAAGTGGTACAGGGCCGACTAACACACGAACCCCCCCCCCCGGTTAAAGTGGTACGGTCGAAAAACTTGGAGGAAAACATGCGAACTAGTTAGGCTACAAACTTCTTAATTTAAATTTAAATCTTTGGATAGATACAGACTTTTAAGAAAAAGGGTATAGGCCTATAACGGCTAAGCTATAATATAAAACCCTTTTAGAATATCTCATAGTAGATAGAATCTCCCCCAAATAGGTTAAGTGAAAAAATAAATTTATTTTGAGTTATTCAAACACAAAAATGTCAGAAGAATTAAGCGAACTATTAATTGCGTAAAAGTTGGTCGCAAAAAATGTAGAAATAACAGAATCTATTCCGGAATATGATGGACAAACAGATGTCGACAAATTCAATATCCAATTGGTCCAATTTGTAGAATTAACTAAAACAGAGGTAAAAACGTTAGTCGGTATGCTCCTCCTAAGATTAAGAGGGCAAGCCTTAACCTTCCTAAAGCAAATTGAAAATACTGTAGGAGATGATGACAATTTGCCAATATATACAATAGACAAATTGTTAACGGCATTCAAAGATATATTTATCGAAACTAGTTCAACAAATAAATTAAAAGACGGAACGGTATGCTTTGACCATACACAGAACGTGAAAGAATATTTACACAATATACGAATTTCAGTAGAAGCAAAATTCGGAAATGCTTCAGGAAAATTGTATGAAAAAATCATACTACACGTCCTTTTGCAAGGGCTTCCCCAAAAATTATATAGAATGGTAATATCCAAAAATATTCAAACGTTGGATCTTGCAGTTCAGGAGGTGGGACGAATGATCGAAATTGACACGATTGCGGCAAACCACAGTAAAACAACAATAAATAGCCCAGGCGAATCTAACGCAAGACTAGCCTCCCTTGAAGGTCAGACTTCTCCAAATTTCTTTTCAATTGATAATTCCCCAGTGCCACAAAGAAATAGAACGCAAGAACCCACTAGGCAGAAAACAGTACGTTTTCAGCCCATTAAACCAATCAGTTATGGAAATAGTTCCACAATTGTAAGATGCTATAACTGTAATCGACCAGGGTATATCACGAGAGAGTGCCGCTTTAGGATTAGAGACATAACGGCACCAGGGAATGCCGTCGGTAATACACAAAATTATGGCAACCATTTGTTCGGGAGAACAAATTTTAGCGCCATTGCTGCACAGTGCTATAGCCAGGGAAGATTGCGCCAATCATTACTTCACAATGTGTACCAACTGAATTTGTATAACCCTCCCCCCAATAGACAAAACAATTATCAATTCGAAAACCCAAATACTCGTCAAAGCCAATATAGTGCAAGAATGGTATATAGAAATCCCGAAAATTTGCCGACGGGAAACGCAAATTTTTCAAGCCAACGGCATTTGCAGTCGACGCTAGCACCTGGCACTGTCGCAAGAAATCGAAACTACCATTATAATACATGGCAAAATTGGCAAACAAATGTAAATCAATTAGCTAGAGATTCCATGGGCATATCTTAGTCTCTATTGCAGACACCGACGTATGAAATAAATCCGCAGGGAAACGTGTCAGGTCCCTCAAAAGAACAAATTGGACCCAGAAGGGGCCCAGAATATTTTATAGGTCCAAACCAATAGTAGTGCCGTCTTGTAATGATAGTAACAATAAGTTACCTATATTTAATGATTTTTGTGTGGCAAATGTTTACTTTAAGGCCCTAATTGACTCTGATGTAACGTTAATATCATAAACTCATACGTATTTAATAAATTCCATCCCCATATTAGGCGACTGAAGAATATTAATAATCCAAATTTAACTAGCGTAACAGGGCATAAATTGGATGCAAAAGGTTCAATTCGCCTAGACGTAAAAAGGGATAATAGAATTTTTCCGACAAACTTTATAATATGCAACAATTTCCCGTATGAAGCTATCATAGGCGCTAATTTCTTAAGGTCGAATAAGGTATTACTAGACGTAGCGAACGAAAGGTTCGTAAACCCAGCAAATATCCCTTCCCCTACTTTAAGAAATTGTAACAGGTTGTGAAGAGGGTGTAACAGTAAATAGAATTTCTGGCAATATAATGTCACGATCTTTTTCAACTCGTTTCCTGTCACAAAGAGGAAATGGCATAACCAGAAATTTTTTGCCACATTCTGGGAGACATCGAAGAAGTGAAGTTAATTTAAATAATAAGTAGATTAAATCTGCAAAAATAAAAATAGAAGACATGTGACGAAATTGATCGAATGAAATCAAGGAAATAGTGGAATTATGGAAAAAAGTAGTGAGCCCTAATGTGGTTCAGACGCAGCCAATGTTATTGGCGGATAGTGCCAGTCTAAATTTAATAGACAATGAAAATAAAGAAAAATATCATAGATTCGCAATGCGGAAAACAAAAGTTCCTCCCAAAACGATGCAAAGAATTCAAATATCACAGATGATTGAACCAGCGGATAGCAAATCCGAAATATGGCTCGCGATCCCGTCGAATGAAATTCCTGAAAATCTGTTATGCGAAGAACAGACAAAGGAGAAGGTTTTATTTGGGTAACTAATAACCACGAAAATGATACAACCACAATAAAAAAGGGAACATATCTAGTTCAAATCCAAGTTATCTCGGAGAATGATTTAGATAGATGGGAGAATTCCAAAAGAAACCTAGTTAACGGCATTAAAACCTCAATTAACAAATACCCTCTAACTAAATCGCAATTTTTAAACAAATTTAATATGGATCATATTACGGACTTAGAACTTAAGAAAAAATTATGCTAATTATTATGGAATTTCAAAGATATGTTTTCCGCATCTGAAGATTACACAGGACTGATACCGTTTTATGAACATTCAATTCTAACGACCGGTAATCCTGTCGCGAAGCAGCTATATCGTGTACCGTATAAGCACAAAGAGTGGTCAAAAAATAAGATTTATGAATTAGAAAAAAATGAGATTATACGCCCCAGTAAAAGGCCGTATTCAGCACCAGGGATTTTGGTCCCAAAAAAGAATGGTGACCTGAGACTTGTAGTAGATTATAGAGCCCTCAACAAACAAGTAGTTAGTAATAAATTTCCTTTACCAAGAATAGATGAAATTCTTGACTCTATCTCAAGCAAAAACAAAATTTTTACTTCTTTGGATCTTACCCAAGGCTACCTCCAAGTGAAAATAGCCGAAAAAGATGTCCATAAACTGCATTTTCTACAACTGAATGCGGTTCCTATTAATACTTAAGAGTACCTTTTGGACTTAAGACAAGTTCAAGCGCGCAATGTACACCCTTATTGCATCTATTAAGAGAATTAAAGAATATCATTCATTTTGTTGATGATGTTATGTGTGTAGAAGAAAATGCTGAAAAAAACATAGCAACATTAGCTAAAGTGTTCGAGAAACTTAGAGAGGGCAATTTAAAATGCCGGCCTGAAAAAGTTAATTTATTTAAAACTAAAATTAAATTTTTGGGAATAGTGGTGACGCAAGGAGAGATATCAAGACCCAGACAAAATGCAATGTGTTGAAAACCTCAAACCCCCTAGAACTATGAAAGAATTAAGAGGAATTCTAGGTCTTACTGGCTACTTTAGAAAATTCGTGCGTAATTACGCCCAAATTGCGAAACTCCTCACGGAGTTAACTAAAGGGAACTCCCAAAATGTTACCTGGTCCTAGGAAGCTCAAACTTCCCTGGACCGTCTCTAAAAGGCACTCACTTCGGAACCAATATTATCGCTGCCTGATTTTGAGAACGAACAATTCGTGGTAACAACCGATGCTAGTTCTAAAGGCATTGGTGCTATTCCTTCGCAAATAATTCCCATAATAAACCCTGATCCTTTACAAGGACCGTCTAATTAAAAAAAACAGAAAAAGTCATATGTTATTAAAGCAGGACTTTATCAAAAGGTGAACGTAATTATTCTGCCACAAACCTAGAATTATTATCTATAATCCACCATCTGGATAGATTTAGACATTATTGGATTGGCAAAAAAATTAAGCTACATTCAAACCACAAATGCCAGCAATACTTGCGTACTTTTAAAACCCCCACGGGAATTCTAGCCAGACGGGTTATGAAAATTCAATATCTAGATTATGAATTTGAATATTTAAAAGGTAAACAAAATGCAGCTTGTGACTTCTTGAGTAGATTCCCAGAAAATACTCCTTCGGAGATGAAAAGCAACAAGTTTTATTTTCTGAAACCGAGAAACCGAGGACGCCGTCGGAAGCCGAGGAAAACGAAATTAACGCTATCAATTCTGAGAGTAAACATAAAAGTAAGAAAAACAAAGTCAAAGACACAGTAAAAGAAAATAAGGATAAGTGTTGTCCCTTGTCCTTAGAAAATATAAAAAGAAATAAAAAAAAGGACGAAATGTGTGTAGCACTTATTAATTATTTTGTGAATGATGATGTGTTACCAGATAAATTCAAGACTCTTAGTAAAGAAATAGATAATTTTTACTTTGATCTTTATGAAGAAATATTATGCAGAATTGTAACGACTAAGGCAAATAGAGACCAAACTTCAATAATACCTGTATTACCCCAAAACTTAATAATACCCGCCTTTGAATATTTTCATTCAGATATAGGTGGACATTTAGAAATAACGAAAACTTTTATAAAGTAAAACAATATTTTTATGTGCCGTCGGCATTAACAAAACTTAAAGAATTTGTAAATACATGCGAAGCGTGTATCTTAAGAAAAAAAACCAAGCTTATCTTAAACACCCAATGGTAAGAGTTCAGGTAGCGAGGTCCTCCTTCGATATTGTCTCATTTGATTTATATGGAACCAGTGGAGGACTGCCATTTTCTAAAATGGGCCATACTTGCATTCTTTCAGTTATAGATTACTTTTCCAGATATACTTTTGCACACTCATTAAAAAATCAAGGTACGTAAGCCAGGAGTAAGGCGTTAGCGAAATTATTTTTAAAGTTTGGCATTCCAAACAAGGTTATAAGCGATAACGGAAGTAACTTCGTTTCTAAGGTAACAAAAACTTAATGACTTTTCTTAACATAAAGAAATCGGTGACGACCCCTTACCACCCACAAGCTAAAGGTAAAATTAAAAATATGCATAGAATATTCTCGAATGCATTAAGCATTTATACAAAAGACAACAGGAACGACTGGGATCAATTCTTACCTTATTTAACTAACATAATCAATAATGCTTATTCAGAAACAACCAAAGAAAATCCTTTTTATTTATTATTTGTTCGCGACTTCAGAATACCGTATCATGACATTGTTGAATCCCGAGAATATTAAAATAACACGGAGGATTTCAAACAAGAGTTCATAAATAGGATAAAAAAACTTATAAGATAGTTAGGCAAGAGTTGGAAAAACGTAAAATAAGCCAAGAGTTAAGAAATCAACCCAAAGGCATGGGGAACATAGATTTTAAGATAGTAGATTGCGTCTACCTAAAAAATGAGGCAAAGGGGGAAGGCAAGAAACTTTCCAATAAATATTCTGGACCGTACAGAATAGTCAAAAAGTACGATAATGATTTTACTTTTAAAATGATGAACCCCGATAATGGAAGAACTTACAAGGCACATATTAGCCGAATAAAAAGAGCAGAATTTCCGGAAAGATGGGTATCGCGTCCCTCGTCTAAAGATTCGTCAGACGCAGAAGACGAACCCCCCCAAATCAAGATTGGCAGAGCTAAAACCCTTTAATTTCAAGCAAGATTATTTCGAAAATGATAGTGATGAGGAAAACTTTGAAGAATTTTTAGCTATGAAAAACCTAGTTATCCCTGAAAGAAAATCCTTAATACCAGTAAGAATAAAACCCCCCAATAGTCCAAAAAGTTCATCATCTGAGAGTTCAGGAGAATTAGATTATACGATATCTCCGAAAACCAATTTTTTCCGATAGAATTTCGACCCCTTGTCCCCCCAAAAGATTTCCAGATGACATGGTTTCCCAAGCAACCCCAATAGAGAGACCCCTGTCGCTACAGGACGAATTGAACAGAGCTGTAGAAACTCCGTGTACTATTGTAAAGAAAACTCCTCCCAAAGATTCAATTAAAACAAATCTGTGAGCAGCTATGGATTTAATAAATTCCCCCATATTAAAGAGGCAAAGTACACTGCCTTGGAGTCAAACTCCCGAGGATGTCCAGCATGGACACCATCATGATATAACCGTGTCCAAGGTCAAGCCTAAGTGATGGATTTCATGGAAAAAAACAGTAGTGCAAAAAATAACCAATCCCCCTGAAAATATACAATTTAAACAATGGAGGAACCCCTCAAAAACTTGTAATTCATCTCAGAGCCCCCAAGGGTCTTCCAAGTCCTCCTAGTTGAAAATTCAAGGTGAAACTCAAATAGAACTTTAGAGAATAAAACCTCTACTTCCTGAGGAGTAGAAACTTGCGAAGGAAGGGTAGGCGATACCTCAAAAACGCGAAGTGCCACTTCTAAAAGTTCTAATGTGGGATCATCGGAAACCAGTTCAAAAGAATGTGACTGCAACTCTGACCATAAAATCGTTAAATAAATCGGAAAATCAAAATCCACCTCAGCGCCACGCATGCAAAAGAAACAAAATTAAAAATTTAAGAATTTTTGAAAAAAAACAATGCAAAAAGCTCTATCTCGTGTCAGTAGAAAATTCTAAAGAGGAATAACTGCAAGAAACCGAGGAAAAAGTAACCACGCAGTCAGGTAGAACGGTTAAACAAAACTGATAGATGGAATTCCCCTTAGTCAGTACAGGATTAAGAGATTTTTTAATGGATAGTTGTCATAAAGGAATAATAATTTAAAACTTTTAGCTTATGAGTAAAAATCATACAACTATAAAAATACTATAGAAAAATTTTGCTCAACATATATCAGTTCCCGAAAACAAATTCTAATTAAAAAGTCACATTGCATATAATTAATTCGAATAATTTCCCTTTATATAAAAAGTCTACCCGTACTATTCCTGTACGATGTATCCAGTCCAACTGAAAGAAGCCGGGGTGTTGCCTGACTGTTTGGTGTGTGGTGGAGAATAATATTGAAGTTTCCCAGGCCGAACCCCGAGCCGGTAGACTGGCTCCCAAATCTCCCAATTCCAGGACAATTCCCAATTCCAAAGAACATTTCAAGGGAAATTAGATTGAAAAATTGTGGAGGCACTGTTAACTATAGGAACAACCCAAAGGTCAGGCCAAGAGTTTCATATAAATGACAATGTCTCATATTGTACTCCCCAAAGCAGTATTATCAATCTTAAAGCAATATAGTTTAATTCAAAAGTGGTTAACGAGAAAGGCCTGATGTAGGAAGCTCGTGGTCGACTGATGACGACAAGTAGTGTTTAAAGTTCTATTTGGCACATTATGCCTACTGAGTAGCTCCCTTACGAAAAACAACCGTACCTCTCCAAAAATGAACTAATCAATTGAACAAACCAAACTAAACCCAGTTATTGAGATTAATGACGGATTTTATAAAGTGGGAAGTTTGGGTTCCGACTCGCCTACGAGCAGCGTTTCAGTCGGCACGTAGGAGAGACTGTCCCTAAACTCCTCAATGAAAATCAACTTTTAATTCTATAAAAGTGAACCATGAAACCCATTTCCCTCTTCTGTATTGTATGATGTAATCAAAAAATTAAAGTGATGAGCCATGTATTGTAGGAAGTCTGGGGTGGAGTTCGCTCTCAGGCAGCGTTTGGTTTGTTGAGGTCGTGCTCTACCACAGATTTTCCATGAAAAAATCAACCCACGTTCTAACCAAGGCTGATATTATCAAAAAAGAAAATTACCAGTACAAAAGCGTCTAATTATGAACTGATCATTTTCAGATCATGGCAACGGAATCAAAGCCTATCCGTAAGGCGATAATCGATACTGAGTTTATCACAATAACAAATGCGAAGGAAAACATTATATATTCGGCAGCTATGTTGGTGGTAGACGAAAAAGGAAACCATAAATATGCGAAAGAATGAGATTTAACCTACAATCTTAAAGGGTTTGTACCCCACACTTATAAGTATTTATTAGCACTCGCGAATATTTCAAAGATTCTCCTCAATATCAAATATTTCTACTCTAAAGGACCCACTCAAACAGACCTTTTACTCCTTGATAAATGCAGAGCCCCCAAAATTTGCTATAATCTAGATAAAAATCCCCAATGTGTCAAGTATGAAGGCATACATCATCCTTTATCAGAAATTCAATATTATAAATAATTTTTATTAGACCCTGAATCTGAGGAATACAAATCCCTGGGTAGTAAATTATTTCTAAAACGAATGAAAACACACCAAAGAAAAAGAGACGCCTATAAAAATGATAGCAAGAAAATTAAAAGAAGATTCTAAACTCTAAACCTAACAAAAAAAAAAAATCATAACCTCTGTTTTCGAAATTTTTTCTTCTCAAAAAATAATAATAATAAACTATTTAATAAACGAATTTTGCAAAAATAGGTAAAATTATTGATAAATTAATTCCAGAAAAAAACAAAAAGATGAGGCTTAAGAATATCATCATAATCCTCGTTGTTCACGCAGCCGCCCAAGATATCTTAAGGCATGGAGTAATATTCAAGCACAAAAGTTCATTGCTAGCTAGCCATAATGCATGGAACATTTTTATGAAATTGGACACCAAACCCTTCGAAACCTTGTTTCAACAAGTAACAAGACTAGAGAAAAACACGAGTGATCTCAAAGAATCGATATTTCAATTCCTAAGGCCGAATAAAGGATTACAAACCAGTAAAATAATACATAATAAAGATAATAAAGAGTTTCCAGTTCCAGTTATCCCCAAACAAAAATCAAAATTCGTAATAGTTAACTTTGATAATACAATGGCAGAAATTGACATGGCACTTGAAACGAGCACTAAGGAAGACAGAAGGAAAAGATCAGCGAATAATATTGAATACTTGTCGAGAGACTTTACTGCAATGAAATCCATAGAAAACCCTAAATTACTGACTACAAGAAAAGGAAAACCTTATGATGGAAATTACGCAATGATAAACGAACTACCAAGCCTTTGGACCTTTCTCAAAAAATTATGGCAAAGTCACGCTGAAAAGAACGTCACGAAACGGATATCTTCCAAACTAATAAAGTAAAATGACAAAAGACAAGATACTAACCTAAGGGAATCAGACAAATTCAGAAACAAGTTCTCAAGTACCCAACAAGATCATGAATATGCAAATCCCACCGAAGGAAATGAAAAAGATATCCCAACAACCACACCTACGTATGAGACCCCAACCAAAGAGATACAATCTTCGATATTGGAAACCACTGCAAACACAGTGCCAGAATCGATCGCACTTACCAAAGAATCACCTAGAAATTCAACTATATTAACTTATCTAAAACCCACGACATTCACAAAATGGACTTGGTCAACAGGACCCACGTTTACGCACACCCATTCTATTGGCGAATTCCTTATAAACGCAAGGGCGAGAATCCCGGTAAGACCTAACGAAATACAAACGATAAAAGTACAAGGGCTTAAGCCAGAAGAAAAAAAATAATTATATAAAAAAGAGGAAGAAGACAATTACGCACATAAGAAATGTTGGATAATAGACGGTAAACGTACTTGTGCTAGACTATCCATGGCCGAAGATCCGACAAAAGAAGGTATCGAACCATTACCTAATCTAAATTAGAAATTATGCTCAAAAAGTGTCAACTCACCAAGCCTTCTTAATATTATACAGACAAAGACTAAAAGCCTTATTTAAACTATTTAATACGGAAATACAAAAATTAAAACAAAGTACCACGAAGATTTTTGAAGTATTCTTTCGAAGAAATAAATAAAGTAGGTCTACAAGTCTAATTACCGTCATCGGAGAACTCGCCTCCCGCCTTTTTGGTTTGACAACGGAGGAAGACTTAAACATCATGAGGGAAAATATAGAAAAGTTGAATAAAGCCATGAACGTAACATTACACGTCCAGATGATACAAGCCAGTATAGCAAATTACCAGAGAGATAAAGTTGAAATGATATCTAAGAAAATTTCAAAGATTGTAAACGTAATGAATTATTTAAGGAACGAAGTGGATCGCGTGGTGACAGACGCGAGCCTTACCATGGTATCACTCGATATAATTACCATGTCATTACTAAATCTAGCGACAGACGTTAGTAATTTTGAATTCGCATTATTTGCCCTCAGGGAAGGAACTTTGTCATACGACCTGGTAGACCCTTCTAACCTAAAAGTATTTTAGATGAAATAAAAACGCACCTAACGTTTGGTTTACATTTACCCATAGAGCCAGAAGTATCAAATTTATTCCTTTATTATACTAAATTAAAAGTCCACATAACTGAAATAAGGGAACAATTATTCGCAGTAGTAACGATTCCATTGATAAACCAACAATCCGTACACGTCTTGTACAAAATTTCGACCTTCCCTGCTAATATAAAGAAGACAAATTCCTTTATGACTATCACACTTGAAGCAGAGTATTTACTTGTTGATCAAGATAGACAAAAATACGCCTTAGCTAATCCACAAGACTTAAAAGAGTGCGTATTATTCAAAATCTAGTATGCCAGCTTACTTTATTTATTTATAGCGTCAAATCTGCATCTTGTATGTTAGATATATTTTTAAAAGACACACAACAGGAAGAAATACCTGATTCATGCGAAGCCTTGATAGGAAGTACTAAACGAGAAATATTCATACACCTTAGATATGATCTTTGGTTAGTTTCTGTTCCAAAGGAAACTGTTGGAACTTTGTCTTGTTATAATAATACTGAAAGAATCGATCCAAGTTACACGAGGGAATTACTATTACAAGATGTGGGTACGATTACCATCAAACAAGGATGTCGACTTATAACTAAAGAGTCAACAGTTCAAACGCCGTTAATAACCACGAGCACAAATATAATAAGTCCTAAAATCACCAATTTGAAGGCAATCTACCTGTCGTATAGTATTCTAAAAAGAAAGTGAGGAAATGAAAACCTCAATATGGTTCAAAATAAAAAAGAATAAAGAGACATTACCGCTTTCAAAAATAAGAGAAGTATTAGACTTCCAAACCCCCCTATTTACTAATAAAGACCAGAGATTAACGTACGTGGATAATAGATACGGATTATTCTCAACCAATTTCTGGTGGAACATACTACTGACCGTATGTTTCGTATTCGTGATTTCCCTGACTATGAGAACCTTACTAACTTTTAATTATGGAAGAATCCTGAGACTAAGAAGGCAATACCAAAATGAAGAACACGGGGAAATGGCTGAAATGCAGAAGTTAAACCTGGAGCCACACAAAACCGTCTAAGCCAAGAAAATGGGAAGACATTAGAAAACGAGTGGGTATAGAGGTCTCCATTCGTCCTTGGTATGTCTAGATCCCTGATTGTAAGTGTCGTTTACGTAAAACCGTGCGGTTACGACGCTGCAACATGCGTTTCTTAAACAGCACGGACGTGCGTGAACAATGAAGGCATGAAATATGTTGTAAACTGAGACCTAAAACTTAATGATGTAGATTAACTTACGTTTAAAATGATTATTCTAAATCTAATGTAGAATTAAATAAGTGTTGAAGGAAATCAAAATAAAGTGTGTGTAATAGCGTATACTAAGGAGCATAATAAGAGACCTTTCTTAAAGTTAAAGGAAATAATCTCTTATATCGTCGTTATTATATAACAACTTAGAAGAAATTACTATTTTTTAGGTTTACCAATGTAAATTATATACATTTGAAACCAACATGATAATAATGTCGTTTTGTTAAAATCAATATATGTGTAATAATATTAGTGTATTTGTTTAATATTGTTATGTAGTGTAAAATTCACCATAAATGTACCCAATCGTATTACCTATTATGTATTATGACTACCCGTTTTAAAGAACGTGTGATTCTGCCTCGTTATTTTTATTTCAGGATTTGGAATGACCTATCGGAAATCATTTATTACAATACGTAGTCCAGTGCAGATACAACCTAGTAGCATCTATTTTCATCATCCCTTAACCAACGAAAAGTACTCACCATAAATTACAGGCAATAAAGCTAGGATGAAAATTACGGTTACCTTTTTGATCGTTGTTCCTCGATAACAAACCATATTATTTATCAGGTAACACTATCTAATAAATCTCAGTATCCAGTGTATTATCGAACTATATACACACATCAATCCTGAGAACCCCATCGACCAGTACAAGATATAAGTACATAAATATCACCCTTGATAATCCTTATGAACCCATGAACCATATAACCGTATAGTTGTGATATTTAATGAACCCAAATTATTTAGGTGTTGCAGATTCACGCGTTGAATCCCTTTCGACGATTTCTCGGAATCCATCGTATCACCTCTATTAAATGCGAAAAGTTCCTATCTTTGTGATCCCATAGATGTTACGACATAATTTCCGAAAAATGGACCTGGAAACCAGCCACTGAATTACAGAAACCAGAATTAACCCCAGTGACTAACCCCTCAGTGACAATATACTCCTCCCATAAGTTAAAGACGATACGTTGAAGGAGTCACTAAAGTTTGATGTCGACCCATTCTGAATCCAAACATCAATCCCCGTGATTAACCAAGGAATCACCGCAAAAGCTAATAGATACAAGCCATGCACGAACAATTTTAGAAGAGAACTATAATCTCTAAGTGCACGAACGAACAATTTTATACGATAAATACATTCTCTACGTGTTTCAAAATAGCCCAAGAATGAAATGCTAAGAAGAGAGTAAACCCATCTATTACCGGCGCGATCCCAGTGCTCAACCCCTTAACGATAAAGCACCTTATGAACTATCGAAAAACAGCACGTGAAAATGAACTCTGATATCAAAATTCCACACACCTGCAACTGGAAGTATCATTTGCCGTTGGAAAATTAGAGAAAGCGTTTCGTCCAAGATGAAAATAACCATGCTCGAACTATTCTGTGAAGAAACTATATTGTAAGTGTTTTAAAATTTTTGCACAAGACGAAAATAGTGAAGGACCATAATTTACAACAGAAGGAGTGAGTACACTAAGAGACACGTAAGGTGGTGAAGTAGGTTTGAATTTGCATATGCCAGATTTTAATAGTTTCGATAAATTAACAATTGCGATATCTTATCTTTACTATTACATAACGAACATACCTAATGGATGTGTTTTGAAATTTACCAGTGAAAGTTGTGACATGGTATTTATATTTTAAATCGTTCATATATGTGTATTGCTAATTGCTTAGATAGAGTTATGTGTAGTATTGCAGCATTATTCCATTAATTTACCGTAGATAGAAAGTATAATAATCCCATAAATAGCATTAGATAAAGACTTGCAAATTACAATTAATATGATTATTATTACATTATAAAAACCTTAAAATAGTAGTAGTATAGCCCCAACCACATAAAACATTTCCCATGATAATGTTTAAAAGGTTGATAGTGTAGGATCTATGAGTGTTAGATGTAGAAAAAAAATCTTTAGTATAGGAGCTAGGCTGTAACCATAGATAATCTTAGTCCGATTGAGGGACATTAGAAAAAGATATATAATAAAATAACAAACGTAATAGAGAAAATTTTAAAGCACTCCTGATTATGCTTAAACAAAAGTATAAAATAATACAATGTCAATTAAAATTACGTAGGACAAATAGTAAATAAATCGCAAATATTTCAAAACCCCAAGGGCAAGCAAATCATAATGACGGGACGTCATTAAATAATGGGAAGGGTAATATTTACGATGAGTAATATGTGATATATTTAAAGTATAAAAAAATGAAATTGTTTCCTTCTAAGGATACTTCCGATATAAATGCCTCGCAGCATCCCAGACGTTTTATTTTACAAATGTAAAGTGTGGAAAAGCTACCGGTCGAATTATGGCGCTAATCAAGGAAGACGGTTTTGAGTTTCGCGAAAATACTTGGCAATACAAAGTCATGAGATACAAAGTTTCACAGAAATTTTCGATGTGTAACAAATGTGTGAATGTCTATTCATCAGAATATTGAAAATAACTTATTGGACGAGCAGTTAGCATAATGATATTACTTTTTAAAAAATGAAACAGAATCGGACCCTCCATAAAGGTTGGGCCAATCGTGAAATAGCTCTTAGAGTGCAGAATCTAGACTCGTGTGATATAGTAAAGAAAAAGCGTTTTTAGAAGACATTATGTTCCTACCATTCTGGGACACACTCTGAAGTGATCATTCTGATTGTATTACTTATATATGTTGCTGTATACATGAAAGCGTAAGTCTCAATAAACCCATTACTTTTCTATTTGTGTTGTTTTATTTATATGGCTGTATCTCACCGCAAAGTAGATAACTAGCTCAAATAACTCCATTGGAAACGTTCCTAAGGAATATGATTTCTAATTCACACTAGAGGTAATCCATAAGCAGACGACCCAAGGAAGCGTGGTTGCACTCCTGGATTGATGGTTGGAGAACTTCTAACCTACTATAGTTATGTATTTTATTTTCTCTCATAGGAAGTGGCGAGGTCATTTTTCTACCCCTCAGTCATACTCATCCCTTTCCCCCTTTACAAATGGTGCAGCCTTTAGCTGCACAATTCCATATCAACTTAGCGGCTTAAGGTAAAACCTGAGCGCTACAAGTGGAGCAATTCCATAACGGCGCAGTTGGCGCGATCCTTAATAATACAGCTTAAATCCTTAATGGCACAAGTGACACGGTCACAAGTGGTACAGGACCGACTACCACACAAAATTCCCCCGGTACACTTTTAAAGAGTCAAAAGATATCGGAGGGCAACTAGCCCCCCCCTCCATGCCCTTTTTTCCTCAAACCCATCCGAAATAAAATTAGAGATAGCCATTTTTTCATAAATAGTTCAAAGATCATGTAATGAAAAATTCGGAGTCGACACAACCCCTAGGGACCGGAGGCAGGCGTTGTAAGTAATGCTCTGTGGGCATATATAATTTTTACAGAAGGGATGCTCTTATAAACTTCGGAGAGGGCTCATTTGATTGGAAATTGAAAGTTCTCGTTCATTTTTTAAGAGTCAAAAGATATCAGAGGGCAACTATCCCCCCACGCCCCTTCTCCCCAAAATGCATCCGATAAAAATTTTGAGATAGCCATTTTATTAAAAATAGTTCAAAGGTCAGATTAAAAAACTCTGGTGTCGACACAACCACCCAGGGCCCGGGGGCAGGTGTTTCAAGTTCTGCCCTGGGGGCATATATGGTTCTTAAGGAAGGGGTGCTCGTATGAACTTCAGAGAGGGCTGCTTTGAATAGAAATTGAAAGCTCTAGTTCAATTTTTAAAAGTTAAAAGAGATCGAAAGGCCCCTATCCCCCCCTCACCCTTTTTCCCCAAACCCATCCGATAAAAATATTAAGATAGCCATTTTTTTAAATTGTTCAAAGGTCCGATAACAAAAACTCCGGTGTCGAAGCAACCCCCCAGGGCCCGGGGACAGGCATTGTAAGCTATGTCCTGGGGCCGTATATGGTTCTTATGAAAGGGATACTCGTTTAAACTTATACTGTAATTATACTTTTATTTTCAATGCTGTAAGAACTGGAAAAGAAAATATTTTTAATATAATTCGTTTTTAGTTAAGCTCCAATAACGCAGCAGGCTTAGCGTAAAGAGGCGTTGAGGAGGGAACAGCCCCTATTATATATGGAATAATTTCTGTTCGTTTTAAATTTTAATGTCGCTCCTTACTTTCAGTTAAAAAAAACTTTTTTTTATTTAATTTCTGATCGCTTTTGAATTAATGGAGGTTTTGGTTTTGGCTCACCGTACATGAAAAATTAAAAGGAAACTTGCATATTATTTTTTTTTTTTTGTTAAATGGCTTTCTCAAAAATTGTTTAATTTTATTTACGAACGTTTTTATTAGTAATAAATATACGTAACCTATGAAATGACTTACGTAACAAACTTCTATATTCGTATATTTTTATTACGTAAGTTAGGGGGTTCGCCCCCTAGTCAATACCTCGCTCTTTACCCTACAGTACAAATTTTGTTCTAATTCTCTAAGAATGACCCCTTAATCACAAAGGCCGTTAATTAGAATAACTAGCTCTTATTAAATTACTAAAAAAAACTTTAGCGTACAGAGCGAGGTATTGACTAGGGGGCAAAACCCAATCATATACGTAATAATTTTTGTTCATTTTAAGTTTTGAAGTGCTCCTTACTTTCAGTTGAAAAACTTGTTTTTTTATTTAATTTCCGATCGTTTTTTTTTAAATAATGCTTGAAAATCCGGTGTGCCCTTCATAGCAATGTCCCTTCCCCCATGAAAACTTCCTCCGTGGGAATGATCCTCCCAAATAGCTTCCGAATCCTCCCCCTATACGAATATAGAAGTTCGTTTCGTAAGTTAATTTGTAAATTACGTCAGAACCAAATTTAGAGACAGCCATTTAGCAAAAGAAGAGTAAAATTTTTATACAAATTTTGTTTACTTATTTAATGACGGTGAGCAAAAATAAAAGCTGCATTAACTATAAAACGATCAGAAATTAAATAAAAAAAAACAAGTTTTTTAAATTGAAAGTAAGGAGCGACAATAAAACTTAAAACGAACAGAAATTATTCCGTATATGAAAGGGGCTGTCCCCTCCTCAACGCCTTGCTCTTTCCGCTAAAGTTTTTTATTGTTTAACAAGAATAAAGTTGTGAGAAAGTTAAACTTTAGCGTAAAGAGCGAGGCGTTGAGGAGGGGACAGCCCCTTTCATATACGGAATAATTTCTGTTCGTTTTAAGTTTTAATGTCGTTCCTTAATTTCAGTTTTAAAAACTTGTTTTTTTTATTTAATTTCTGATTTACAGTTAAGGAAGAAGGCATTATCCAAACACTTGTTTGTTGTGAAACTACATTCGTCTTGAACAACTTTAGAAAGAAATAATAAATTAAACTGAATATTTGATGTATAATGATATTAATTGCTGAAAGCTCATCAGTTCAAAATTTTAATATAATTTTAATGTTTATTTTCAATATTAAGCACAAAAGATAATATTCGTAATAAAATTGGTTTTCAGTAAAGCGCCAAGGACGCAGCAGGTTTTAGACTTTTACAGTGAGAGAAGGAGGCGATACTGTTCGTTTCAAGCTTGATTTGCATATTCAATTTAAGTTTCACTCGTTTTAAGATTTATTTATTCATTTACATTAATATCTATTGTATGATTCTTTGCATTGATTGTATATTTAAATTCTGTTCGTTTTAAGTTTCATTTATACTTCAATTGCAAAATATTTTTTTTTGTTTTAAGCTTGATTTTCATATTCAATCTAAGCATACTCGCTTTAAAATCTATTTATTCATTTATATTATTACTTGTTGGATGTTTTTTGCTATGATTGTTTACTTAATTTCTGTTCGTTTCGGGTTTCATTTATTCTTTAATAGTAATTTCTGGTCGTTTTGAGTTTGAATTTTAACATGTATCTTTATCTTCTGAGGTTAAGTTTAAAATGACCATTACTTTTCTTTGAAAAACTTATTTATCGGAAAGTCTTTTTTTAATTAATTAAAATAAATACCTGAGTTGAACTCAAAACGAATATAATTTGTACTTTACTGAAAACAAATTAAATATTAAATGTTTCGACTTTCTAAACTTTAACGAAACAAAAATTATTAAAACTTTAAAGAATAAATATCAGCAAATATATAATAAACTGTTAATCCATATTAACTTTTTTCTTCATTAAATGAAAAAAAAACAGTTTTTTCAACTGAAAGTAAGGAGCAACATTAAAACTTAAAACAAACATAAATTATTATGTAAATGAGGGGGGTCGCCTCGTCCTCCCTCTTTACGCTAAAGTCTTTTAGTACTTTTAAAAAAGTATTTTTAATAATCTCCGCCACTACTTATAACTAGTGATGCCCTTTGACAAGAGATAACAAAGTGAACAATTTTTTTGTTTAATAGTTCGTTAAATCAATCTCTTTACACATTTGACTAGTATTTGTTGTACTTATGCATTAAAAAAATAAATTAAAATTGAAATAAAAGTAAAGTGCAACATTCAAAATAGCCACTTTAGCCACTTGAGTTGTTTAAGTTTCAGTGTCGGTTTCCGCTTTCATTTGAAGAGGAAAAACTGTTTTTAAAATTACTAAAAAACTTTAGCGTAAAGAGTGAGGTGTTGAAGAGGGGGCAACCCCCTTCATAAACGTAATAATTTCTGTTCGTTTTAAGTTTTAATGTTGCTCCTTACTTTCAGTTGAAAAACCTTGTTTTTTTTTATTTAATACAGAGCCGGACGGAAATGCAAATGCTCCGGAGAACATTTAGACAAGTAAAACACAAGCGACATAAGATTTTTTCACGGGTGGACAAGTCAGATTTCTCTTGAACGCGAAACTTCGTTTCACCTTTGTAACACTAAATTTTAAAGAATCTAATTTTCAATTAATTTATTCCAATACATATATAAAAATTGGTAATTAGTAATGCAAAGTCATTCTTATGTTTTTAGAAATTACAAGTAGGTCTCGAAGTTTCGAGTTGGTTTCAAAGAGATTTGGGAATGTTTCTGCGAAAATACGCGTTCCAGGGTAATATACACTGGACTGCTGATGGCAGATTAAATGGGAGGAGATGTTTGTACGCGCCGAGAGTGTAATAGCCATCAATCACTGAGCCAGGATCTTACTGTTAATTATTTATAAACAGTGATCCATATGATCAACCTTTGACAAAAAACAAACAGATTAACAAGCGGTCATAATCAAATTTCTCGTAAAAATTCAAAATTTCAGTATTTTTGAACATCTGAGGTTGACCAAAAAAAATTGCCAAAAAAATTGGAGGGCAACTAGGCCCCCTCCTCCCCATTTTTACCAAAATTGTTCAATCATATCTTTGAGATATCTATTTTATTCATCATAGTTGAAAGGCCCGATAACTATGCCTTTGATCATAACATACCCCCCCCCTCACAGCCCCAGGGGAAAGGTCTTTAAGTTATAAGATTTGCCAGTAGAGATGGGGGTACCAGCGCGGACAGTACACCATATATGGGCATAGAGTCATTAGGGAGAACACGTGGTTAATGGGGTCAATGACCTAAACGTCAAGGTCAATGTTGTTGTTATTCTAAGTGCACGCTCTCAGCGAATGTCAAGGTCGATGTATTTGTTGTTGTAAGTGCACGCTCTCAGCGAATGTCAAGGTAGATGTTGTTGTTGTTGTAAGTGCACTCTCTCAGTGAATGTTATGATCCAGAAATATTATTTGTTGTTGTTGCTCGAGGCAAATGTTATGATCCAGAAATTGTATTTATTGTTGTTGCTCTCAGAAAATGTTATGACTTTCCTGGAAACAGTTAGATCACTTGTTTCCTTCTCAGCCAATCAGAGGGCTTTGTTTACATAACAATTTGACCTTGAGATTTCGTATATAACGGGCATGCAATATGATTCAATTATCAGAAAGTATTTTGACACAGTGTAAACAAGTAGAATGGATAGAACAATTAACATAATTGATGAGCTTGAGGCCTTGGCAGCCGCAATTAGCAATGTAAGTGCATTTTTATTTTCAAACAAATTTTCCTTGGACATCCTCCAGTATATTCAGCTAAAACGTAAATATATTCCTTTACCCCAAACCCCTCACCCCCCCCCCCCAAACCATACAAACATCATTATAATCAATGGAAAACATAAAATATATTCTTTTTACCCTCAAAACCTAACCCCACCCCACCAGTGTTTTACAAACCCAAATTCTCGCAAAAAGAAAAAATTCTACTTTCGGTAAATTTTTGCTTTTATCAATTGTAATATTTTATCTAACTGAGACATCCATCGTTCTGTTGTTATTAGCCTGCTCTGATTTGACACAAGACTCCAATGTGAGGCTTATAATTAGCTGTCACCCTTTTCCGGTGTGTTCACGCTATCGGTCTAGTCAAAGGGTTTTGTTTTTGGCTGTCAAATTAAAACAGTTTTAAGCAAAAAGAGATTGCTGTATATTAAGCTTGTAGTTTCGTAACCTTGTATTTGTCAGAGAGC
>NC_142797.1:2619775-2639775 GCF_049724085.1 Artemia sp. Qi Xiang Cuo | reverse complement strand
CAAACTAATCAAAAGGTCTAATAGCTCTGCCTTTAAGGATGCCATTTCCTCAACAGCCTCGGGGCGATGATTGCAAATTATGCAATTTGCCTGTTGTGCACATGCAGAATTTATCATTAGAAAAAGAGACAATGTTTCATTCTGGGTGTCTGCGAAAAGGCTAAGGAAGGCAGCGGTGGTCAAACTCGTCCAAAGTTGTCGCGTCTTCAGTCTTGATCGGCCATGTCTCGCAAGCATACAGTAGTACTGCTCGAACAGTTGCAACATAGATTCTGACTTTTGTTTTTGTTTAGATCTCCGTCTGGTCCATAGTGTTTTTTTCAGACTAGTAAAGACTCCCCAGGCTTTTGCTATCCAGGCAGATATATCCCTTTCAGCTCTGCCATCTGGTGTTATGATAGAGCCAAGATACTTGAATTCCTCGACATTTTCTATTGGCTCACCGTTGAGGTTAACCTGGCAAGGAGCAGGTTGGTTGAGAGCCAATACTTTAGTCTTTGCGCCGTTAGTCCGATGCGCTTTGAGACCTCATGTTGATCATGCCTTTTAAGCAGTCGGCGCTAGTTTCCAGCTCAGCAACGTCGTCTGCGAAGTCCAGATCTGTGGTTTCTCACTGCATTATTCATGATCCAGTCTATTGCGTAGTTGAATAATATAGGCAAAAGGGGGTATACCTGCTTTACCCCAAACTCCACTGGAAACTTAGGAGTGCCATTGGCGGAAACACGGACTGAAGTCGCAATATCCTTAGACGCACTTTGGAGTACCTCAATGAGCTCCTGTTCAGGTTCAGGTTCTTTTATTTACAAACTAAATACAACTACAATATGGGTATGCCCGGCTGAGAGTCTAGCTCGTATTATCAGGCAACCAATAACAAATAAAAACAACAAAAACATAATATATCACTGTATTTGTACATAATCACAGTTTTTGTAAATAAATAAAAAAAAAGAAAATGTATGACTTACCAAGCATCACCCCAAGCCAGCAGTCAAATGGAGAACAAACTAAAACAAAACACCAAAAATAGGGAAGTGAAGCCGTGGGGAAACCCTACCAAGAGAATGAGCCAGTGGGAAGACCATAACTGAATTAAAATGTTCAAAGGTTTAGTAAAAGAGTTTTTAAATGACCCCGCAGTGTACCAACAGAAAGACCAATATTAAGACCCGACCCTTGCACATTCCAAAGTTTGGATATGCAGTGCCTGAGTGAGAACCTTGATTTCTCAGTACACGCTCGGGGTTCAACATAATTAGAAGATCCCCTCGTTCCATTATCGTGCTCACATTGGTTAAATACATCCATAACATAGAAAATTTTCGGTAGAATTTTAGCAAAATACTTAACACAAAACATCAATCCATGAAAAGATAATAATTCCACTGGTAATATATTAAGGAAAGAATATATACTTTTATTTGGCGATTTTGATGGTAGGGATATTGGGGAGGGGGTGAAAGTTTTCAGGATACGTAGTGCTTTATTTTGCAACCTTTGAAGTGGCTTTATAAGAGTTTTAAATGTATTCAGAAAAATCAGGGGACAATAACTCAGATAAGAAGGGACTAGGGCAAAATATACCGATCTCATTGCATTAAAAGGTAGAATAAATTTCAAATGCCGCAATATTCCAACATTCTTTCCCAACTTCATCTGCAATTTAGCAATGTGTTCCTTCCAACTCGTATTCTGATCAACTAGCACACCTAAATATCTCATAGTAGATGCGTGCTCTAAATAAGTATATTCATCAATGGGTAGTCTACTAAGTTCAGGTAAAGACTGGTCAGTACGAGAGAAAATCATGAACTTGGTTTTTGACATATTAACAGATAGTTTATTTGCACTAAACCAAGTTTCTATCCTCTCGAAAGCTGCCAAAATATTCTTATAAAGCGACATTTCATCATGCAAGCCGCATCATCAGCGAATAGGACATTTGCAGGCCTGTGCAGGCCGTATCATCAGCGAATAGGACATTTAGCCCGAGATCTTCCAGCGCCCTGTTGATGTCGTTAACATAAATAAGAAAGAGCAGAGGTCCAAGTATGGACCCTTGAGGAACGCCGACTTGACCAGTGTTATCAAGTAGTGAAGAGGTAGCATTTCCATCATCCATAAATTGACTGCGCCCATTTAAATATGAGTCAATCAGAGAATTTGTAGGTCCACGTATACCATAATTTTCCAGTTTACGAAACAAAATTGCATGACAAATAGTATCGAACGCTTTTTTTTATATCTATAAATATAGTAGCTGGAATTTCTTTTTTATCCAGAGTGTCGTGTATAAACTGTGTGAGTGTCAGAATCGCATATTCAGAGATATGACCCTTCCTAAACCCAAACTGATGGTCATTAAAACATCCCCTCTTGTCAAAAAACTTCACTATGCGGTTGTAAGGACATTGTTCAATTAGTTTTGCGAATGAAGATAGGATTGAGATTGGCCGGTAGTTTGTTGGATCTTTCACGTCATCACCCTTATGCAGGGCTAAAACACGTGCATACTTTAAGCAAGCTGGAAAACATCCACTTGAAAAACATAAGTTGATAACATGAACCAAAAATTCTGTAACATCAGGCATTATCCGTTCTAATAGGCTTGTCGACGAGCCATCCGTACCTTCCGACGGCCCATTCTTCAGTTGGTATATAGCTTGCAGGAATTCGTTCGCTGACACCGGCGTTAGGAAAAGAGGGCAATCCGATGGAGGCGGCATGTAAGTAGAATATGCTGAATAGGTTAAACTTCGAGTTGGTGCCTCAAGCGATGTTACATGACCAATATTTGCGAAGTGCTCATTTAGGAAACCAACAATATTTCGCTTTCCTTTAACAATTTTCGTGTCTTTTGGTGATAATATCTCTTCCGGAAGGTTTTTCATTTTCTTTTTTCCCAAGGCATTTATTAATATCAACCAAGTCTTTTTTAGGGACCCTTCAGCATTTTGAAATTCATGAAGATAGTATGACTGCTTCGCTTGTCGCAGTGACTTTGTTATACAATTTCTGTACTGCTGAAATTTGGCCTGATTTTCATGTGTAGGATCTGCCATGAATTTCCTGAAGAGGTTATTTTTGGTATGGATAGAGGACAGAACAGCAGCAATAATCCATGGTTTCTTTGGTTTAATATAACACCTAGCTTGGCGGCTTGATAAAGGACATGCCTTGTTAAGTACTATTTCAAACTGGTTGATGAACTATTCAGTAGCTTTGTCCACGTCGTCACATTCTAAGCAGGGAGACCGGTCGACTTGGGACAGTAAACTTTTCAGCTTATCAATCAAAGCAGCGTCCAGTCTTCTTGACCTCAATGAAGAGGGTTTAGGGGAGGGACCAGTTTAAAGGTCGCACAGGATCATAAAATGGTCCGAAGTATCATCAACTATAACGTTACAACCCAGTGTCTCGAAATTGGTGAAAATATTGTCAATTAACGACGCTGACGACTCCGTGATTCTCGTCGTGATCCGGCATGTTGGAAGCAAACCCGCGGACATACAAATCGTTACAAAGTCAACGGCAACATTATTCGAAAGCATTGAATTCACATCCCTATGTACATTACTAATATCAATATTAAAATCACCCAACATCATTAACTTACACTTTCTTTGGGTCATCAGCGAGCTAAGTTCATCGAATTTGTCTACAAATTGTTTAGCAGCTGAACTCGGCGGCCTATATAGGGCGCAACATAATACTTTCAAAGGACTTAAATCTAGCTCAATAGCAAACAAATTCAAATGGCATTTCTTCATAAAGGTAATCATAATCATTCACTTCTCTTACAGGTATACTATCATTTACAAAAACAGCCAACCTTCCCGTCTGTCTACCTATTCTATTTTTAAGTAACGACTTATACCCATTTATATGAGTTAGCTCAGAAGATTGATCATTTAAAAATGTTTCACATGCACCAAAAACATCAATCTTATGATCGCGAAGTAATAGTGAAATGTTTTCTAAATTACTCATAATTCCACAACAATTTAGAAATGCTGTTCTCAGACACTTTTTTGTTGGTTTACTCATAATCATTCCTAGAGAAAGGCATTTGTTCGTGGGTGAATTATTAATAAAATAATCATAAGTGTTTTCATCCTCTCTATCAATGCATGAAAGAATCTGTTATAAGGTTGCCCTTACTATCAGGGCTAAAAATTTGGTAGCGTGTTGTTACTGAGGCGTGTTGGTAAGAATCGGTACTCAGAATTCAGTGACAACTGATATTTATTACAAAAGAAGATAAAAAGAAAAATATTGTAATTCTAATTATTTTGAATACTTCTAAGCCTCATCTAGGTCTGATGTCTATTGTCTACTTGTTCAATCCACAAATGTTTACCGAAAAGAAAAGGATTAAGTTAATTCTAGGCTATCGAATGTTTCTACTTAAAGGAGTTACACTTGACTAGCTAGTCAAGGCTTGAGTTCTGGGGTATTAAAATCCTTTAGTTCAAACTATTGCTGAGACAAGCTTGGAATAACTGTACTTGATTTTATTCTAATTTACATTAACCCAAACCAAGAGATCCTCTTATTATTTCTTGAAAAAGGGGTTTGTGTTCCTTGGACCTTTAGTAAGCTTTAACTTTAGCAGGGAAAACTCTCAATTAAATATATCTGGACATAAAGGTCTGGAAATTCTTAGATTGACAATATCATTCCCTTTTTTCCTAACCTATCTGTATAAACATTGAGACCACCTTTGTATAAACAGTCGGTACGGGTTTAACGAACTGAAAGAATGATTAAAAACGGAACAGGATTCTCCTTCGTATAAACGTCTGAAGACTGGACAAGGGGGAAAGTAATGTTGTTGTCCGATAATTCCAATTTTCGGATATAACGTCTTTATAAAGTCAAGCTAAGTTCCAAGGAACTCTAGGCTGAAAAGGAGAAGCACAAAAGGCTCTCTTAACGTTGACTTCTTGGTTAAGGTTCCTTCCACTCTTTGAACCCTCTGTTATTCGAAGTTTCTTCTACCAGTTTTAAATTTCTAGGAAGAAATTAATTTTAGCTTATTCTGACCTTAAAAACGCTGTTTTTGTCTAGATGGCCCAAGCCTTGGCTAAGTGAAAATACTACCGAAATATAAACCCCTGCTCTTGTGTTGCTAAGCACAGATAAATCGACTTTTTGATTACTTTAAGTTTAAAATTGAGCACAGCTTTAATAAAAGGAAGATATATTAATTGACTTCTACGAACAGCTGAATGCTATTTTCTTATTTGGGCCTTTTCAAACTTTATTCACAATTTTTTTTTTCAAATTATAAGTGAATCCTCGAAAGAGTATTAAAAGGTCCCAGAAAGTCCAGTAACAATGGAAGACTTGAAAAATCAAAGGCAAATACATTATACGATGAAAGAAAAAACAAATCTTTACCCGTTCTCTATTTAAAAAAAAATACGGGCTATCAAATTTTCGTACCTTTCGAATTTTC
The DNA here is from genome assembly GCF_049724085.1 of Artemia sp. Qi Xiang Cuo. Lineage (NCBI taxonomy): Eukaryota > Metazoa > Arthropoda > Branchiopoda > Anostraca > Artemiidae > Artemia > Artemia sp. Qi Xiang Cuo. The sequence continues at coordinate 2,634,311 of NC_142797.1, read as the reverse complement.
TGAACTCATTTCCTTTGTTGGAGACAGAAAAATCACAGATTATTACAAGTTTAATTTAGTGTGTGGATGTATTATAAGGAGTTTCTTATATAATTCCTATAATTTTTATCCTTTATTTGACGGATATTTTAAATCCTATCGGCAGTGCCTTTTATTTTCAACAATATTCTGAATCCTATGGACATTGCGATTTAGTTTTATCATTGTTCCTTAGATGGTGCTACTACTATATTTTTACCAATTTGCATTGGTCACCATTCACGCTAAGTCACAATTTTCCTGTGGTATCACTTGACCGAATGTGAAAGAGGTCATAAGAGAAAATATTATCCCTAAGAGTGGGGTTACTAACGCTAACTTTTACTCTTCTCAAACAGAGTTCATAATTCTTTACTGCCACTTCAACCTGGCAGTACATATATACAAAGACACCATATTGTGTTAGTTTATTTAAGGTTTTGACAGCTCCCATCTTGGCCCCTCAAAAAAGGACTTGAATGCAGGAAACGGATGACTCCATTAACTATTGTTTTTGATAAAACGTCTTTTTTTTCTTCAGAATCATCCAGTGTATACAATAAGCCATTCACGGGAACCAAACGAAGCTCCTAACTTTTTCATAAAAAAATGGGATTTCCTTTCTTTCCTAAATTCGAAATTTTCGGTTCTGAGCTCTACCCAAAATGTCAAATCTTGGAAATATTTCGGTATCCTGTTTACTTTAGAAGCCATTTCAGTAATGTGCTAGCTTTCTTTGTCTCAATTTTTAGCCTGGGAGACTCCAATCCAGGTTCATGATCATAAATACTCTGTGAGTATATGCATATGCAGCCTTTGTGCGTTGGGATACAACCCTTTTTCGTATCCCTATGGATGCAAACCTTTTTTGCTTCCTTAAGAGGTTAACGCAACCCTTTCTTGCATCCTTAAGAGGTGGATGCAACCCATTTTTGCATCCTTGAGAGGTGTCCTCTCAACCTCCCTCTAAAGTACATGACTCCCTGTCATAACATGTCCGTGACTCCTAGTCACACTAGGTCTACTCCTAATGGTTAACCTATATCTAAAAAACTACAGAATGTGGGCCTCTGCCTTCCGGTGGTTCCCTAACCATCGCTTGGAGGTTAGGGAACCTAACCACCGCAGTGTTTTCGGCAAAACTTGCCCTAACAATTTTCTTGGGGTTGGTTTATAGGTGCTAGGGCTAAACAATATCTTGCTTTGTGTCCAGTTTCACCACAGCGGATACAGGTTGGAGGTTTTTCACATTCCGAATGTCTATGTAGACCCCCGCAAGTCCAGCCTTTTATGCGAGCGGTTTTTCTTTCACTAAATTTATTCCTGGAATAACTACCCCTAGTTGGTCTTGACATATCTATTCTAAAAACATTTATTTGGGTTATTTTTATATTCTACTCTGTGGTTAACTCCAGGTTGTTTAGTGGAATTCCTGTCTCTTGTGTCTACTACCGCTGCTCCCAAGGACATATCCGAGAAGTCCCTATATATTAAATCTATTGCTTCGAATATTTTTGCAAGTGCTAATAATTCATCCTGGTCGTCTGAGGCCTCAGATTGTTCTAGTACTCTTCTTCCAATGGAAGGGAGCATGCCACTCTTAAAAATACTCATCGTAATGTCATTTACTCTTATACCAGGAGAATTTTTTGCATAATCTATTTCCTTTTCCCTGATCCGGGAGTAAAATTGGTGCACAAACTCAGATGGCCTTTGTTTCTCGGAGAGCAGTTCTTGTAGTTTTTTTGCGGCTGGTTTTTCATATAAAAAGGCTTCTTTTAGAAGTTTTTCTAAATGGTCTAAATCTTTTATTTTAGGAATGTCTAAGCTCGTTGTGAATCTTGGTATTTCTCCTCGTGCAAAACAAATAGCTTGATTTATCATAGCAATATCATCTTTCCCTTAACTCCTTTGTATTTGTTTAAGGGTGGTAATCCATGAATGGATTTCATTTGGATATGTCAGTAACGAGATGGGAGGCGCTTGCTCCACAAATAGGTTTTGAAGCCTACTTGTGACTGTGGCATCTCTATATTGCCCTTCTACAGCGTTTTTTTCTAGGCTGTGCTTGTTGTAGTGCAATTTCTAAATCTTTGATTTTGTTTTCATTTGAACTCATGATTGTTCTATCCTTATAAACTCTTAATGTAGGAAACTTTTGAACCTTTAAATTGTTTTAAACTACAAAATGAGTTAGTTCATAAATTGCGTAAGAATTAGCTCAATATCTCGATTTAAATTAACCCTCAAGGCTAATAGTATGATTACACTTTTGAAGATGTGATTACATTACAATAGTATGATTACACTTGAATAGTCTGATTACAATCTTGAAGATGATTAAACAATGACACTAAATCTGTTAAAACAGATTTAAGCAAGCTACAGACGATACTGACACTAGAACTTGTAACAAAGAGAAAGAAAAAGAGAAGAAAGAAAGAATCTTAGGAAGATAAAAGGCTGTCTGAACTTCCCTTTAAGGTCAAAAAGTTTCTTTAATGAACACTTTTTCAAACTTTTCTGTCTCTGATAGGTTTGGAAAACTGAACACACACTTTCTTGTGAGGAACAGAGTACTAACAGAGTACTACAGAGTACTTTTTTTTTTTGGGGGGGGGGGGGTTCTATAATTGTAAACTTATACTATGCTTCTCTCCACCTAGTCTCTCTCCAATCATCTTCCAAATAGTACCTATGTATTGCCTAAGCTCGGCCCCAAAAGATATACGGCAAGAAAACTGAACCAATTTTATTGAATTTAGGCCTAGGAGCTCAGAGATAGATGAGCAGGGATTTGGAAATAAGTGGAAAATAAGGAAAAAAAGAAAGCACATAGGAACGAAAAGAGCAAAAAGAAAGGAAACAAAAATAAAGAAGAACACAGACAACGAGATAAATACACTTCTTTTTAAGTAGGACACTTTACTTATCGATCTTCACATTCCTAAGCAGCATAGACTATATACTGAATCAAAAAACATAATCAATCTGACAAATCATTATATAGATATATATACAACCAATATTAGCATTCGTCATGTGTTACCCATGGGCCAGTAATATTGTTTCTAGTTTGCAGCAATAGTCTGGCCCCGGATTGTTTCACTCGCGTGAACTTGGATATTTGCTGAGCTTTAAGATCACGTGCCCTGGCTAAAAGATGATTACGTAGGGCATTTAGTGAAGGAGGTAGATCAGTACATATTCTCATACCGCTTCCTTTAAGTTTGCCTACATTGCCCAATAGCATTTGCAAGTCCAAATTATTCGCACAGGAAATAAGAACAGGCGATACTCCAGCTTGTTTGTTGTTTCTAACTGTAATGGGGCTAACACTCTTTATGCGCTGCACTTCTTTAAGAGGAATATCTTTTTCCTGTGGCATACCGTCTTCAACATTAATCCTCCATAGCTCCTCTCTGATGAGAGAATCGAAGGCAGCTACAAAGTCAGTTAATGCGATGAAAAGGGGTAGATGAAAACTGCTGTACTACTGAAGGATGAGGCAAATTGTCAATATCTGTTCTGGACACGCCTCTGCCTGGTCTGAAGTCTGCTCGTTCATGACGGGTTACCTTGTCTCGTGCGTCTTTGAATCGATTCAAAAGAATGACCCGACAAATCTTCATGGCATGGTCGATCAGGGAGATACCTCTATAGTTTCCGAAAATTGCCTAATCTCCTTTTTTTGTATAGCGTAACGAGGACAGATACTTTCTAGTCTTTTGGGAAGATCTCCGTCGTTCATATCTGGACAAACAGGTCGGTTAGACGGCATAGTAGAGTTGGTGAGGACTTGAACATTTCAGAGGGGTTCCCATCCTCTCCTGGAGTTTTATTGTTTTTCATGTACTTCAGTGCTTTTAGTACAGCCGCAATACTTGGCAGATCCAGGATTATTGCGTAGGGCTCTCTAGCAGCACTCGAGAAGGCAGGTAGATCGCACAGGGGTTTGACAGGGTTTAGTAGCTCATAAAAATACTCTCGTCAGCGTTCTATGCGCCCTTCCTCTGTTCGGATGAGTTCCCCGGACTTATCTTTCAGTATTTCAACCGCTACAGGAGCTTTTCCTGACGCTCCTTTCAGGAGTTTGAACATTCTACTGCTGTTATGGCACTTGGACGCTTGTTCCAACTCATTCGCGAGATCTGACCAGTACTGTTCTCTGTCTTGTTTCAGTGACTGTTTAACTGCTTTGTGGGCTATTTTAAGGGTTCTTTTGCACCTCCCACGAGGGGTCGCTTCTTCTCGATTAGTTTCATGGTGTGGTCAGAGATCCAGGCTCGGTGTTTTCAATTTGAGTAGCCAAGTATCTCCTCAGCTATGTCCTGTGTCATAATTTTTTATCTGCATCCATTCTCCGTCAACGTGTGAAAGACGGTTCAAGGCTTCGAACCGGTTGCTTAGCTTTGACTCGAAGTCGGCTTGGAATTCCGGGAATCTTAATTTTGACACATCGAAGTGCTTCCCTGCCTTCTGTCACTTCTGCCAACTAAGGCGGTGATGCACTTTGCAAGTGAGAAGATAGTGATAGGATACATTTCAAGATCCTAAGTCTGCTCCTGTGTATACCCGGGCATCTATGCAGGAGCTCCTCCATTTTCTGCTGACTAAGATGTGGTCGATCTGAGCTGTTGTTACGCCGGCATTCGAACGCCATGTAACGAGGTGGAATTGCTTGTGCTCAAAGAGTGTTTGTGACACATAGGTTGTTGTATCTGGCTAGCTGTTAGAGCCTTTCTCCATTGATGCATCTGTCACCAACGGTGTGGCGGCCAATAACTGCTGCTGTGTCGGGATCTACTCTGCCAAGACGGGCGTTCCAGTCTCCAGCGACAAAGAGCATGTCACGCCTTGGTGTCTTGTCGGTAATTCTTTGTAGGTCATAATGAAAGGAATCTTTGACCGCGTCAATGCTGTCCCTTATTGGAGAGTACACAGTGATTATGGTTATGTGGCTAACGTGGCCCCTCAGTCTCATCATGGCGATCCTTGGTAACACTGGCTCCCAAAAGGTGACGCACGATGCAGTAGGACCGTCTAGCAGGAACCCTACTCCTTGTTGGCCGGAACCATCATTGGGACCTGATTTGTAGAGCTGGAATGAGTCACATTTGGAAACGGTCAACTTTTTTGGACAGAACCTCATTCAGTCTCATTTCTGTCATCAACAAACGTTGATTTTATATTTCTGTAGCTCCCTCGCAAGGAGCAGTTGCGTGGATTTCAGCTTGCAGCTGCGAACATTCCACGCGCCAATATTCAGATTTTTCTTTATCGGGCAACTCGTATACTTGTCGGGTCAGGCACCACCCTGGCCTGGTCCGCGTCGGCTACCGCGAACGTCGTAGTAGTAGTATCTCTCTGTATTTGATCTTCAACATCCATTGGTGTTTTATGGGAATTGAGGTGACCAAGGGCTCAACAGACCCTTGGCGCCCCGTTGCGTTAGCCATTCTATTTGTCGGGCTAGGCTACCAATAGAATGTTACACCACTCCACCGCTGTGAGGTGCAACTTAGGGCTCTCGTCCTGGCTCGTTAGGGACGGGGAATACTACTACTACTACTATTTGTAGTAGTCCGGCACTGCTACAACTACTAACAACTCACCGCAGCACCAATTCTCCATAGCTCCTCTCTGATGAGAGAATCGAAGGCAGCTACAAAGTCAGTTAATGCGATGAAAAGGGGTAGATGAAAACTGCTGTACTACTGAAGGATGAGGCAAATTGTCAATATCTGTTCTGGACACGCCTCTGCCTGGTCTGAAGTCTGCTTGTTCATGACGGGTTACCTTGTCTCGTGCGTCTTTGAATCGATTCAAAAGAATGACCCGACAAATCTTCATGGCATGGTCGATCAGGGAGATACCTCTATAGTTTCCGAAAATTACCTAATCTCCTTTTTTTGTATAGCGTAACGAGGACAGATACTTTCTAGTCTTTTGGGAAGGTCTCCGTCGTTCATATCTGGACAAACAGGTCGGTTAGACGGCATAGTAGAGTTGGTGAGGACTTGAACATTTCAGAGGGGTTCCCATCCTCTCCTGGAGTTTTATTGTTTTTCATGTACTTCAGTGCTTTTAGTACAGCCGCAATAGCTGGCAGATCCAGGATTATTGCGTAGGGCTCTCTAGCAGCACTCGAGAAGGCAGGTAGATCGCACGGGGGTTTGACAGGGTTTAGTAGCTCAGACAAATACTCTCGTCAGCGTTCTATGCGTCCTTCCTCTGTTCGGATGAGTTCCCCGGACTTATTTTTCAGTATGTCAACCGCTACAGGAGCTCTTCCTGACGCTCTTTTCAGGAGTTTGAACATTCTACTGCTGTTATGGCACTTGGACGCTTGTTCCAACCCATTCGCGAGATCTGACCAGTACTGTTCTCTGTCTCGTTTCAGTGACTGTTTAACTGCTTTGTGGGCTATTTTAAGGGTTCTTTTGCACCTCCCACGAGGGGTCGCTTCTACTCGATTAGTTTCATGGTGTGGTCAGAGATCCAGGCTCACTGTTTTCAATTTGAGTAGCCAAGTATCTCCTCAGCTATGTCCTGTGTCATAATTTTTTATCTGCATCCATTCTCCGTCAACGTGTGAAAGACGGTTCAAGGCTTCGAACCGGTTGCTTAGCTTTAACTCTAAGTCGGCTTGGAATTCCGGGTATCTTAATTTTGACACATCGAAGTGCTTCCCTACCTTCTGTCACTTCTGCCTACTAAGGCGGTGATGCACTTTGCAAGTGAGGAGATAGTGATAGGATCCATTTCAAGATCCTATGTCTGCTCCTGTGTATACCCGGGCATCTATGCAGGAGCACCTCCATTTTCTGCTGACTAAGATGTGGTCGATCTGAGTTGTTGTTACGCCGGCGTTCGAACGCCATGTAACGAGGTGGAATTGCTTGTGCTCAAAGAGTGTTTGTGACACATAGGTTGTTGTATCTGGCTAGCTGTTAGAGCCTTTCTCCATTGATGCATCTGTTACCAACGGTGTGGCGGCCAATAACTGCTCCTGTGTCAGTGGTCTACTCTGCCAAGACGGGCGTTCCAGTCTCCAGCGACAAAGAGCAAGTCACGCCTTGGTGTCTTGTCGGTGATTCTTTGTAGGTCATAATGAAAGGAATCTTTGACCGCGTCAATGCTGTCCCTTATTGGAGAGTACACAGTGATTATGGCTATGTGGCTAACGTGGCCCCTCAGTCTCATCATGGCGATCCTTGGTAACACTGGCTCCCAAGAGGTGACGCACGATGCAGTAGGACCGTCTAGCAGGAACCCTACTCCTTGTTGGCCGGAACCATCATTGGGACCTGATTTGTAGAACTGGAATGAGTCAGATTTGGAAACGGTCAACTTTTTTGGACAGAACCTCATTCAGTCTCATTTCTGTCATCAACAAACGTTGCTTTAATATTTCTGTAGCTCCCTCGCAAGGAGCAGTTGCGTGGATTCCAGCTTGCAGCTGCGAACTTTCCACGCGCCAATATTCAGATTTTTCTTTATCGGGCAACTCGTATACTTGTCGGGCCAGGCACCACCCTGGCCTGGTCCGCGTCGGCTACCGCGAACGCCGTAGTAGTAGTATCTCTCTATATTTGATCTTCAACATCCATTGGTGTTTCATGGGAATTGAGTTGACCAAGGGCTCACCAGACCCTTGGCGCCCCGTCGCGTTAGCCATTCTATTTGTCGGGCTAGGCTACCAATAGAATGTTACACCACTCCACCGCTGTGAAGTGTAACTTAGGGCTCTCGTCCTGGCTCGTTAGGGACGGGGAATACTACTACTACTACTATTTGTAGTAGTCCGGCACTGCTACAACTACTAACAACTCACCGCAGCACCAATTCTCCATAGCTCCTCTCTGATGAGAGAATCGAAGGCAGCTACAAAGTCAGTTAATGCTATGAAAAGGGGTAGATAAAAACTGCTGTACTACTGAAGGATGAGGCAAATTGTCAATATCTGTTCTGGACACGCCTCTGCCTGGTCTGAAGTCTGCTCGTTCATGACGGGTTACCTTGTCTCGTGCGTCTTTGAATCGATTCAAAAGAATGACCCGACAAATCTTCATGGCATGGTCGATCAGGGAGATACCTCTATAGTTTCCAAAAATTGCTTAATCTCCTTTTTTTGTATAGCGTAACGAGGACAGATACTTTCTAGTCTTTTGGGAAGGTCTCCGTCGTTCATATCTGGACAAACAGGTCGGTTAGACGGCATAGTAGAGTTGGTGAGGACTTGAACATTTCAGAGGGGTTCCCATCCTCTCCTGGAGTTTTATTGTTTTTCATGTACTTCAGTGCTTTTAGTACAGCCGCAATACCTGGCAGATCCAGGATTATTGCGTAGGGCTCTCTAGCAGCACTCGAGAAGGCAGGTAGATCGCACGGGGGTTTGACAGGGTTTAGTAGCTCAGAAAAATACTCTCGTCAGCGTTCTATGCGTCCTTCCTCTGTTCGGATGAGTTCCCCGGACTTATTTTTCAGTATGTCAACCGCTACAGGAGCTTTTCCTGACGCTCCTTTCAGGAGTTTGAACATTCTACTGCTGTTATGGCACTTGGACGCTTGTTCCAACCCATTCGCGAGATCTGACCAGTACTGTTCTCTGTCTCGTTTCAGTGACTGTTTAACTACTTTGTGGGCTATTTTAAGGGTTCTTTTGCACCTCCCACGAGGGGTCGCTTCTACTCGATTAGTTTCATGGTGTGGTCAGAGATCCAGGCTCACTGTTTTCAATTTGAGTAGCCAAGTATCTCCTCAGCTATGTCCTGTGTCATAATTTTTTATCTGCATCCATTCTCCGTCAACGTGTGAAAGACGGTTCAAGGCTTCGAACCGGTTGCTTAGCTTTGACTCGAAGTCGGCTTGAAATTCCGGGAATCTTAATTTTGACACATCGAAGTGCTTCCCTGCCTTCTGTCACTTCTGCCTACTAAGGCGGTGATGCACTTTGCAAGTGAGGAGATAGTGATAGGATCCATTTCAAGATCCTATGTCTGCTCCTGTGTATACCCGGGCATCTATGCAGGAGCACCTCCATTTTCTGCTGACTAAGATGTGGTCGATCTGAGTTGTTGTTACGCCGGCGTTCGAACGCCATGTAACGAGGTGGAATTGCTTGTGCTCAAAGAGTGTTTGTGACACATAGGTTGTTGTATCTGGCTAGCTGTTAGAGCCTTTCTCCATTGATGCATCTGTTACCAACGGTGTGGCGGCCAATAACTGCTCCTGTGTCGGGGTCTACTCTGCCAAGACGGGCGTTCCAGTCTCCAGCGACAAAGAGCATGTCACGCCTTGGTGTCTTGTCGGTGATTCTTTGTAGGTCATAATGAAAGGAATCTTTGACCGCGTCAATGCTGTCCCTTATTGGAGAGTACACAGTGATTATGGTTATGTGGCTAACGTGGCCCCTCAGTCTCATCATGGCGATCCTTGGTAACACTGGCTCCCAAGAGGTGACGCACGATGCAGTAGGACCGTCTAGCAGGAACCCTACTCCTTGTTGGCCAGAACCATCATTGGGACCTGATTTGTAGAACTGGAATGAGTCAGATTTGGAAACGGTCAACTTTTTTGGACAGAACCTCATTCAGTCTCATTTCTGTCATCAACAAACGTTGCTTTAATATTTCTGTAGCTCCCTCGCAAGGAGGAGTTGCGTGGATTCCAGCTTGCAGCTGCGAACTTTCCACGCGCCAATATTCAGATTTTTCTTTATCGGGCAACTCGTATACTTGTCGGGCCAGGCACCACCCTGGCCTGGTCCGCGTCGGCTACCGCGAACGCCGTAGTAGTAGTATCTCTCTATATTTGATCTTCAACATCCATTGGTGTTTCATGGGAATTGAGTTGACCAAGGGCTCACCAGACCCTTGGCGCCCCGTTGCGTTAGCCATTCTATTTGTCGGGCTAGGCTACCAATAGAATGTTACACCACTCCACCGCTGTGAAGTGTAACTTAGGGCTCTCGTCCTGGCTCGTTAGGGACGGGGAATACTACTACTACTACTATTTGTAGTAGTCCGGCACTGCTACAACTACTAACAACTCACCGCAGCACCAATCCGCCTGAGGCCAACACAGCTACGCATCCTCCTCCATCCCAATCTATCAAAGACTCCCTCTTTACACCCTCCCAGGAAGTTCCCGTTTTCCTTAGGTCTTTCTTTATGACATCCTCCCACCCCGACCACGGACGACCTGCTTTCCGTTTAGCCCTAGACGTTTGGCCGAAAATGAAAATCTTAGGAAATCTGTCATCCTTCATCAGCAGAACGTGCCCTAGCCATTTCAACCTTTCTATTACTATACCCTTAGAATGCGGGATTGAATCACGCTTTTTGTACATCCCACTGTTTGAAATATCCCAGTATCCCAACAACGTGTTAAATTGCATGGTGACGCAGAACACCATCGTGGGAGGATTCTCTATAGGAGGACAACTGCGGCAGGGCGTAAGATCCAGATCTTTGGACAACGGCCTCTGCAAAGGGCTGCCTTGACCCATTCGGGGTACCTGCAAGACTGAGGACCTTGCAGTCAATCCTAGTCCTACTTGAGGAGTGACACCCCTCGAGGAAATTATAGTCTAGTAAACGTCACAGCATTCGCACGGGATTATGATTAATGGATAATTCTTCCGGGCTTGGTCTGTTTTGGTGGGTGATTTTGGGCTGAAAAATCTCATCCTAGCTAATCTATCTACTATGGGTTGCCTCCCCTAGACTTGAGAAGATGTGTTGGTCCGCGTCCTTCATTGGTATTCGGGATCCTTGCTTTCCTGAGGCCAAAATAATTTCAATGATTTAAAGAATAGGAAAAGTGGAAATTGGAATGTTACGATGTCAAAAATCACTATCGTGTCGACATTTTGACTGACAAATTCAGACATTTTGAACTGGACTTTTTAGGAGTTTCAGAAACTCATCTCAGGGCTAGGAAGCATGAAATTAGGTGATATGGAATTTATTTACTCAGGCAGGAAGGATGGGGTACATAAACAGGGAGTAGGGCTCATGATGAATAAGGAAGTAGCTGAGTCTTGTTTATACTGAGAAGGTATTAATAATAGAATAGTAATCGCTCATTTTATGACTAAAAAGTTCAGGGTATCATTTATTGTAGTATATATCACCGTAGAACTGACTGACAGAGTTACTAGTGACTCAGATGAATTCTACTTATAGTTACAGGAGCAAATAGACAGGGTCTCAGGGAGATATATGGTGTTTTTATATGGAGATTTTAGTGCACAGGTCGTTAGAAACAGGGATAGATGGTATCCTGGCTTAGGTAAATTTGGTGTAGGAAAAGAAAACAGTAGTGGCTACAGCCTGCTGCAATTTTGTAGTTATAACAATATAGTTATAACCAATGCGGTGTTTGGTCATAAAATGGTCCATACGTTAACATGGTATTCACGTGATGATAAGACAGCAAACCTTATTGATTATGTTATTGTAAACCGAAGACTGGCAGGATCAATATAAGATATTAGGGTATATAGGAGTGCTGTTATTGATCCTAAAAGTAAAGATTCCCATTTAGTAGTGTCTAGTGTTTATTTAAAGCTGAAATTTCAGAAGGGTAACTAGCTCCCGGGAAGTTATGATGTTGGTAGACTCCAGGATGAGAGTGTGAGAGAAACTTTCCATGAAGAGTTGAATACTAAACCAGAGAGTTTAAAATTTGACAAAGTAGAAGATGGATGGAATAATTTTAGGAAAACAATCTGTGAAGTTGCTGATGATGTTAAGACATCAAGGGGAAGAAAGTTAGGAGTGTAGCTAGGAATAATAGCGAAAAAGCTTTATTGTTAACAAAGAAGAGAAGATGCTTCTACAACAATTATTGGAGTGATAGATCATATGAAAACAATAGGAATGTAAAGAAAGTGGGGAAAGTATAAGAATATGAACTAAGAAGGTGTGAAGTGGAGGATTTGGAAGATGCAGCTAGACGGCATAATAGTAAAATATTCAATTTCAATTCAATTTATTTATAACCTTTCAAAACAAAAAAGGGCGCAAGTCCCCTAAATGACAGAGCACATAATAGAAACAAAAGAAAAAAGACAAGAAAACTTATAAACTGAACAAAAATAAGTAGTTTTTACATTCATAATAATCATAGAAATAATCTTAAATCATATATCATAATTACAAGATAAGAAATAAATCAAAAGACATTAAAAAAAACTCATAAAAATAAAGAAGACGAATCATGATTTTGTACTGACATGTTAATAAATTGAGGGGGAGTAGTCAATCCGGACTTGTGCCAGTTAAAGATAGGAACGATACCACAATTAGTGATAAGGAAAGAGTTAAAGAGAGATGGACAGAACATTTGGGAATGTGCTAAACCGAGATAGAGTTGCAGGAAAAGATATAGAGGAAAAAGAAAAGTTTGTGATACCTTAGATGTGAAGAAAGATGTGTTTTGTGAGGAGGCATCAGCGACAGTACTAAAAGGGTTAAAATGATAAGGCTACAGATGCTGATAATGTGGCGATCCTGAATTATCAAACACCTTTGGTCCTCAATTTTTATTGATTATGAGCAGACGTTCGATTATATTGATAGAAAAGCCTTAGCAAAGGTCTTATTCTTGTTTGGTATACCAGACAAATACATTTAAAGCGATTAGTGCTATTTACGAGGATAACACTTTTGCGCTTAAGGTAGGAAATGAGGGTAGCAGATAGTTTCATATTAAATCGGGAATTAAGCAACGTTGTGTTCTATCCCCCTTTATATGGATCATTTTGATGGATTTTGACTTGGGGAGCACAGGAAAGGCAATGGGAGACCACGGGCTCAAATGGGGAGGAAAAACTCTCCTGGACTTAGATTATGCTGATGATTTAAGCATCCTAGATGAAAGTGTGAGCAAAATGAATGAACCTTTAGAGGTTTTGCGAGTTCAGGGTGCTAGAATAGGTTTGAAAATTAATGTTAAGTAGACTAAGACACTAAGGCTAGAAATAAGTGAAGATGAAAAGGTGAAGTTGGGCAATGAAAAGATTGATCAGGTGGACAGCTTCACTTACCTTGGTAGTATTATTAGTAAAGATGGTGGGAGCAGTGAAGATGTCAAAAGTAGAAAAGCCAAGGCTCAGGGTGTTTTTTCACAATTACAAAAATTTGGAAGAATAGACAAATAAATTTGCAAACCAAGATTAGAATATTGAAAGCTGCAGTTATGACAGTGGTCAAATGTGACTCTGAAGCATGGGCACTCCGAAAAACGGATGAATATTTGCTTGATGTTTCCCAGAGAAATTGCCTACGGATTGTTCTGGGTACCCGGCTGTCTGACCGTATTTCAAGCAGTAGGCTGTACGAAAAGTGTGGTTCAGTCTCGGTTTTAAGGGCTATAATGAGAGAATGGTTCAGATGGCTAGGGCACGTTCTGCCGATGAAGGATGACAGATTACTGAAGATTGTCCTTTTCGGCCAATCGTCTAGGCCTAAACGGAAAGCAGGTTGTCTGCGGCTGGGGTTGGAGGATGTCAGAAATAAAGATATAAAGGAAATGAGAACTTCTTGGAAGGGAGCAAAGAAAAGAGGGAGGCTTTGAATAAATTGGGATGGAGGAGAAGCGTGCCTAGCTATGTTGGCCTCAAGTGGCTTGATGCTGCGGTGAGTTGTTAGTAGTAGTAGGACAACTGGTTTGCACTTTAGTGAAAAAAGCAAATTTTTAATGTTTTTACCGTTATAACTTTTATAAGTCAAAATTATCAACATTTTAAGGAATAAAATATCAGCATAATATGCTGATATTACATATTATGATATTACATAATACATATTATGTACATTAAACTGATAATACATTTAGTTAAACTGATATACAAAGTGAACAATTTTTAAATGTATTTTGTTTCCGTGTGTGTATTTTGTTGCCCTCCATCAATTTGACTCCTAAAACGGAACAAGAACTATACATTTCCAATCAAATGAGATTCCTGTAAAGTTCAAGCAACCACCCCTTCCATAAAAAGCTTATATAGCCCCGGGGCAAAACCTACAACCCTGGCTCCCAGACTCTGGGGGGTTAGGTCAACCCCAAAGGCCTTTTTATGTGATCTTTGCACTGCTTTTGAACTAAAGGCTATCTCAAAATTTCGATCGGATGCATTTGGAGAAACTAGACCGTAAAGGGAAAAGGAAGCTAGTTGCCCTCTGATCATTCTGACTCTTAAAAAGGGGACTATAATTTCTTATTTCCATTCCATTGACTCTCCTTTGAAGTTTATACCACCACCCTTTCCAGATATACCTTAGATGTCCCCAGAGCACAAGTTACAACCCTTGTCCGGAGAGATGTGGGGGGTTGTCATCTTCAAATAAACAATTTCTGGACCTTTTAACTACGCTGAACAAAATAGTTATCGTAAAATTTTGATTGGGTGTGTTTTGGGGAATGATTGGCGTGGTGAGAGGTAGCTGTCCTCCAGTCACTTTGGCACTCAAATAGAATTTCTGATTACCAATCCAATAAGCCCTCC
>NC_142797.1:2530707-2619275 GCF_049724085.1 Artemia sp. Qi Xiang Cuo | reverse complement strand
AAAGATCAGGCGTTCAATTTAAAATACAGAAATAAACGTAGTCAATTAAACAAAATTCTTTCCCACAGAAAATGTAATAAGTAAATCTGACCCCCCGTCTCCAAAGTATTCAATAAATATTAGCTTGACCAAATCTCATACGGCAGGTGATTAACACCTGTGTTCAAATAATAAGCGCTCGAAAATACCAAACTGTCAAGAAAGTAAGATTTACAATGCAAAAAAAGTAGTCACTCGAGATGTAAAATATATTTGCTTAAGATAATCGAATTGTTCTGGATTCTAAGTTTAACACCTTATTACATTATTTAAATTAATTTTTTTTATAACTAAAAACATTAAAAATAAAAAACTTATACTTCAAATTAAATTAACGCGACCCCCTGCTGGTACAATTTTACAATATAAAAATTTTATCTTTCGAAAAAATTCCAGAGTTATATCTTAAAAGTCATAAATTAAGAGACACCTGCTAGCAAAATATTGAAGTGTAGAATTTATAGTTGCTAGAAAAATTCCAGAGTGACATCTTAAAACTCATAAACTATAATTAAACACGAGTAGCTCATTGGTGCAAGCCAGTCCAATAGTAATGTAGGACAATAGCGCAACCAATAAGGACTAAGAAAATATACTCTTAGCAACGCCTAAACGTAACCTGGGGCATAGTTGCAGAGGATAGATAGTGAGAACTTAACAATTTTTCGCCAGTCTTACAGGATTATTCTATGAGTCTATTTTGACTACAGTTTTTAGTTTGAGTTCAGTTTGAGTCTTGCACCATGATTGCGTTGTAATAAACTTTTGAAGTGTACAAACATTGAATCAGTTCCTGGGTTGTGAATTTGTTGATATAACAAAGAACTCTGCGACCATTATGTAAGTACAATAAATGCATCATTATCTTATTTTACTCTCTTGTGTTAATATTTCTCAAGCTCGATAGTCCTTGTGGCTCCACTCGCTCCTAAGGGGAACCGAAACTCATCAATCTGATTTCGAGTCAGTATGGCCGTTAATATAAGCTCCCTACATGTACTCCTGGATTAAGCTCCCCACTCTAGAAGTTCAGCCTCCACTCAGGTAAGCCACCCGCGGACCGCTAACCAAGAGTTTAACTAAATTTCCCATTGGATAAATTAATCGGAAATTCTCCAAAAAAGATATAAGAATTATTCGTCTTGAAAACCCCCCAATAGAATTAGCTTTAACTAACCAAACTCGGCCGTCCAGTATTTTTCAAAATAAAACCCCCCCATTAGAATGGGCGCGGTCGTTTAAAAGGAGAAAAACCCCACGCACACAATTGAAAAAAAAAACGTGGATAACTATGCCCGACAAGGAAATATTTTTTTTTCTCTTTTGCATGATTTGAAGTTTAATATTTTTTAAATATTTTAAATTACAAAATTTTTTTTTTAGGTCTAAATCATATGTAAATAGTAAAAAAGATAGGACGCTTAATTAAAAAATATAAATTTTAAA
This sequence comes from Artemia sp. Qi Xiang Cuo, assembly GCF_049724085.1. Classification (NCBI taxonomy): domain Eukaryota; kingdom Metazoa; phylum Arthropoda; class Branchiopoda; order Anostraca; family Artemiidae; genus Artemia; species Artemia sp. Qi Xiang Cuo. The sequence goes on along the minus strand of NC_142797.1, from coordinate 2,617,790 downwards.
TAATATAAAAAAATTAAAAACAACTATCTAATATTCACCCAAAAAAAAAAAAAGAAAACCAATATTTCGCTATATAAAAACGAAAAACTATTAAAGCAAAAAATAATCGCAAAAAAAGTTTAAATAAAAAAAAAAAAAACCCCAAAAATTAGAGACTCAGATGTGGATGAATTTATTATACAATTAAATCAATTTGTAGAGATAACTCAAACAGACTTAAAGTCATTAGTAAGCATGTTGCTAATGAGACTTCAGGGGCAAGCACTAACATTTCTAAAACAAATTGAAAATACGGTAGGGGAAGATAACAATCTTCCTATAGACTCAATAGAAAAATTGTTAAAAGCGTTCCGAGAAAGATTTGTTGAAACCAGTTCAACACACAAACTAAAGCATGGTACGGTTTGTTTCGACGAAACAAAAAACGTTAGAGAATACCTGCACAAAGTAATGGTATCCATTGAAGCCAAGTACGGAAAAGAGTTTGGTCCCTTATACGATAAAATCGTACTAAATGCTTTCAGGCAAGGATTAAGCCCCAAACTGTACCGAATGTTGATATCAAAAAATATCCAAACTTTAGACCTAGCAGTCCAGGAAGTGGAGAGAATGATAGAAATTGACTCAATTGTGGCGAACCACAATAAGTCAAGAATAAATAATGTAGAAAATTCAACTCCGGGACGATCACGAGCAATTTCCAAAAATTTCTTTCCAAGAGACAACTCAACCAAACCAAACCAAAATAGATCCCCAACCCCTACGAGACAAAGAATGGTACGTTTTGTACCCACGAATACAACAAACTACGTACAAAACCCTCAAATTATATGCTATGCATGTAATAATCACGGACACATTGCCAGGGACTGCCACACTAGAAATAACTTTACACCAGCAACCCCCAATTTTGATAACCGTTTGTTCAGGAGAACAAACTCAAATGCAAATGGGGCAGGAAATTATAGAAATAATCCCCCACGTCTACCCTTATACCACAACTTGTCCCAACAAGGATTCGTGTGTACAAATCCAACGAATCCCTCCCAATATACGAATCCCCAAACCTATACAAATCCTTCCCCCAACCGACAAAATAATTATCGGTTCCCTAACCCACATACGCGACAAAACATGTATCACTTTAATTCACGAACAGTGTATCCAACCAGATTCAACAGAAATACACCCGATAACAGAGGAAATTTTTTTCCGACGGGAAATGAAAGAAACTTTTCGTCAATACAAAATGAACAAATGCCGCGAGCCGTCGGCACGAGAAACTTTAACCCACGCAATAATACGTGGAAAACAAGACAGTCAAATGTCAATCAAATGGGAATTTCACATGCTAGGGACGTGGAGGGTGAACTTCCCACCGAACCCCATTGTCACACCTCAACTTATCAAATAAGCCCACAGGGAAACGAATAAGGCCCCCAAGAAAATTAACTGGGACCCTGGAGGCCAGTATTTTTTATAGGTCCCACCCAGTAATTGTACCTTCGTTTAGTGATAATGATGATATGCTACCTATATTGAACAATTTTAGTGTTGCAAGTATTAACTTCAAAGCGTTAATAGATTCGGGTGCATCGGTTAACATAATAAATGCGGATATATTTAATAGACTCCCAGTATATATTAAGCGACGGAAAAATTTCAATATTCCCAATTTAACAAGTGTCACGGGGCATAGGCTGGAAGCTATAGGCTCCATATGCCTAGATGTGATAAAAGATAATAGTATCTTTCCTACAAACTTAATAATCTGCAAGAATTTCCCATATTAAGCGATAATTGGTGCTAATTTTTTAAAATATAATACGGTTTTATTATATATAGCAAATAACCGACTCGTGTATCCACACGACCCTATTCTCCAACGCGTGGAGAGAGGAGAGGCAACAGTAAATAGAATCAAATCCTTTGTACCTCACGTCACGTCATTCCCCCCCATTTCTCGTCCCGTGGGAAATCAAACGAGCAAACGTATCGAAAATCAAACTCAATGGAGCAGACTAAAAATAAAATCAAACAGCACATGGACCGAGTCAGTAAAAGTAAAAATAGGAAAAATGCAGGAGTATAGACAAAAAGAAATAAAGAAAATAGCTGAATTGTGGAATGAAATAATGAATCCAAACACTGTTGTAAGGGGAAAGGACTTGGAATCACCCTTACAATCAACCTCGAAAGCGGAAGACTTGACGCAAGCAAGCGCCAATCTAAATTTAATAGAAAATAACACGGAAGAAAAATATTATGGGTTCGCAGTACGTAAAACAAAAATCCCCCCAAATCCTATTCAAAGAGTACAAATTTCTCAAATGGTCACCCCTGTAAATGACAATTCTGAAATCTGGTTCGCATCCCCGTGTAAAGAAATTCCAGAAAATCTGTTTTGTGAAGAACAGATCATTTCATACGAAAAAGGCGAAGGTTTTATTTGGTTAACTAACACGCATGAAAACGATATGATTACATTGAAAAAAGGATCACGTCTCGTTGAAATACAAATTATTTCTGAGCATGAGCTAAACAAATAGAAAAACTCCAATGAAAGCTTAGTTAATAACATTGGAACTAACAATCCAAAGAATAGTTACCCCCTAACAAAACCCCAAATTTTTGAAAAATTCAAATTGGATCATATACAAGATACGCAATTAAAGGAAAAATTATGTGAATTACTTTGGAACTTTAGAGATATTTTTTATACATGCTAGGAAGACATCGGGTTGATACCATTTTATCAACACTCTATCCAAACCACAGGGTTACCTGTAGCTAAACAGCCCTATCGCATCCCCCATCCCTACAAAGTCTGGTTAAAAAATAAAATCCGCGAGTTAGAAAGAAATAATATAATACGGCCGAGGATAAGCCCGTATTCAGCCCCCGTTATACTAGTACCAAAAAAGAACAAGGACCTTAGGCTTGTAGTGGATTATAGAGCCTTAAATAAGCAAGTGGTAAGTGACAAATTTCCCTTGCCCCGAATTGACGAAATCCTGGATTCCATTTCAACCAAAAACAAAATTTTTACATCTCTTGACCTCACGCAAGGTTATCACCAAGTTAAGGTAGCAGATAATGACGTCTATAAAACGGCCTTTTCAACGACGGAATGTGGTTCTTATGAATATTTGAGAGTACCCTTCGGACTCAAAACTAGTTCAAGTGCATTATGTAGACCCCTATTACACTTATTACGAGGTATAGAAAATATTATCCATTTTGTTGATGATGTTATCTGTGTGGGATAAACACCCGAGGACCATTTAAATACATTAACCAAAGTTTTCAAAAAATTCAGAGAGAGTAAATTGAAATGTAGGCCGGAAAAGGTAAATTTATTTCAATCCGAGATAAAATTCTTAGGAATGATAGTGGCCCAAGGTCAAATATCACCGGACCTCGAGAAGATAAAATGTGTAGAAAACCTTAAACCACCAAAAACTATAAAACAATTAAGAGGCATCATTGGTTTAACCAGTTATTTTAGAAAATTTATACGTAATTACGCCCAGATCGCACACCCCCTAACTGATTTGACCAAAGGGAATTCCCTAAATATTACGTGGTCGCAGGAAGCTCAAACTTCTTTAGACACTCTCAAGAAAGCTCTTACTTCTGAACCAATATTAGAGTTACCAAACTTTGAAAAAGGTGCATTCGTGGTTACCACCGATGCTTCAGGTCTAGGTGTCGGTGCAATCCTTTCCCACATAATCCTCGTGGAAAACAACCTAAATCCCCAACAGGACCCCCCTCATAAAATAGAGAAAGTCAAATGCTCTTCAAGCAGAAAACTAACCAAAGGCGAAAGTAGTTATTAAGCAACGCAATTGGAGTTAATATCTATAATTTAACACTTAGATAAATTCAGACATTATTTAGTTGGACGAAAATTTAAACTGCGCTCGGACCATAAGAGCTTACAGTACCTAAGCACATTCAAAAATCCAACTGGAATCTTAGCGCGATGGATAATGAAAATACAGGATCTGGATTATGAATTTGAACACGTGACCGGTAAACAGAATGCCCCTTGTGATTACCTAAGTAGATACCCTGAGAATAACTCCTCAGATAATGAAACTAAACAGATAAATGCCATTAATCCCAGTAAACAAAAACAAAAGAAGAATATACCAAAAATCCTTACAGAAGACGAAGGACCACGAGTAATTCCCTTATCCCTAGCCAATATTAAAAGAAACCAAGTTAAGGATGAAATGTGTTTGACCCTCATTAATTAATTTGTGAATTCTGATAATCTCCCTGATAAGTTCAAAGCCCTAAGACGGGAAATAGACAATTTTTATTATGACTTTGACGAAGAAATCCTTTGCAGGATAGTGACGGGCGAAACGAATAGAAATCAATCCTCAATAATCCCAGTGCTCCCCCAAAACTTAATAATACCTGCCTTTGAGTACTTCCATTCGGAAATAGGCGGACACTTAGGAATAACCAAGACATTTCACAAGCTAAAACAATACTTTTATATTCCGTCTGTATTAACTAAACTCAAGGATTTTATAAGTACATGTGAGCTTGTAACTTAAGAAAAAATCCTCAAACGTACCCTACTCCCCCCTTGAGAAGAGTGCCGGGAGCAAGGGTCCCTTTCGACATCTTTTCATTTGACCTATATGTCACAAGTGGATGGCTGCCTGTTAATAATGGAGGCCATACTTGCACCATTTCAGCGATAGACCATAGGACAGCCGTCAAATTATCCAAAGAGATTAAGATTAAATATGACCCTACCACTAGCGCAGCATTATATCATATATTTGGGAGATGCTTCATCCATAACCGGTTCCTTAACGACCACGGGTTCCATTTTGTTTCTAAAGACACTAAGGATCTGATGATCTCCCTCAAGATAGAACAACTAGTAACCTCCCCTATCATCCCCAAGCTAAGGGAAAAATCGAAAATAGGCACAAAATATTTTCCAACGTTTTAAGTATTTATTCAAAGGACAACCGAAACGAGTGGGATCAATATCTACCTTACTTGACCAATGTAATTAATACGGTATATTCGGAAACGACTAAAGAAAGTCCATTTTTTCTTTTATTCGGACGCGATTTTGAAATACCTTATCAAGAAATCATAGAATCAAGACAATATTACAATAGCACAGAGGAACATAAGCAAGACTTTATAAATAGGATAAGAAGAACCCATAAAATAGTTAGACAAGAGTTGGAAAAATGTAAAATGAATCAAGAGTTGAGGAATGAATCCAAAATCAAAGGAAATATAAATTTTAAGGTAGGCGACCGTGTCTATCTGAAAAATGAAGCTAAATTGGAAGGCAAAAAACTTTCCAATAAATATTCAGGACCCTACAGAATAATCAAAAAATATGACAACGAATTTACTTTTAAAATGATAAATCCAGAAAACGGAAGAACATACAAGGCACATGTAAGCAGTATGAAAGGTGCCAAATACCCCGTTAAATGGGCACCCGAACCCTCATCTTCAGATTCATCAAACACGGAAAATCAATTTCCTAAATCCAGGCTATCCGAACTAAAACCCTTTAATTTCAAACAAAACTATTTTGAAAACAATAGCGAAGAGGAAGATTTTGAAGAATTTTTGGCCATGAAAAATCTAGTCATCCCTAAAAGAAGATCCCTAATACCCATACCTGCAAGAACCCCAAAAAGCCCAGAGAGCTTGTCCACAGAAAGCTCAGAGCAAGAAGTGGACTATACGCTGTCGCCAAAAAACCAATTTTTCCCCGATAGAATTTCAACTCCATGTCCCCCCAAAAGATTTCCTGATGACATAGTATCCCCAGCAACCCCGATAGAAAGACCCCTGTCGCTCCAGGAGGACCTAAACAGAGCCGTGGAAACCCCAGGTACAAAAAGGAGGAAGACTCCTCCCAGGGATAAAAATACAAAAAACCTGAGAGAGGCTATGGACATTATCAATTATCCTATAAAAACAAGGCAAAGTACCTTGCCGTGGACACAGGAACACCCTGAAGATGAAAACTTGGGACAGTACCAGCACCTAACTGTATCTAAAGTAAAACCCAAGGACTCTCACTCCTGGAAACAGACCAAGCTACGAAATACACCTCACCCCCCGGAAGATATGGCGTTCAAGCAGCGGAGACATTCTCCGAAAGTATTTGACTCCTCCCAAAGTTCCCAGGAATCTTTTAACTCCCCCGAGACAGGACCTCAGTGTGAGGAAAGATAAAATAAACCCTCAACTTCTAGAGCAGATGAGATATATGAAGCAACGGCAGGTGATACCACAAAACCTCAAAGGACAACCCCAGAAAACCATAAGGATGAATCCTCAGGAACTAGCTCGACCGAGTCCGACGATGAACCCCAAGACGCACAAAAACAAAAACCCACTTCGGCTACTACCCATGCAAAACAGGCTAAGGCAAAAGGTAAAAAATTTCTTTTGAAACAATATAAGAAATTTGATCTGATCTCCATGGGAAAGTCAAAAAAGAGTAAAACGCCAGAAACTGAACAGGAAACTACCACGAAATCTGGCAGAATTAGTAGGAAACCAGACAAATGGAAATACGTATATAAATTGAATAACCCAAAAAACTTAGAATTAGATAATACTACCTATAAATTATACTTTTAAGGAAAAAGGAACATAGAGAGGCTGCAGCAAATACCCTAACCAATAAATGGTCAAAAGTTTGATAGTTAAATATTTCACTATAAAATTAATTCCTTATAGACAAATAGAAAAATGAAACGCGCAGAAAATTAATAAGGGGTCAACCACTACTCAAGGACGAGGGATAAATAGTGAAACCCTATTCCTGACAGAACAAGTATGGATCAGCTATTTCAAGCACGAGCAAAACTCCTAGTGGCATCGGCCGAATTAATAACGGAAAAATCGAAAATTGAAAATATGATAGAAACCATACTTAAATCGCTTAGCGAAGTTAAGGCTTCCCAAGAAAAAATGAACAAGAAGATAAATGAGATCCTAATTACTAAGCAAGTAGACAAATCAATGGAGGCCCAATTTATAGAGGTGAAAGAACAAATCACCAAAATCCAGAATAAAATGGAATCAATCAGTGACATCGCAATTGTCGAAGGATACAATTATCCCGACCAGATCCTAAAATTACAAATATTGTACGATAAATTGCAGGAAATTGGAAAAAAAAGTACAAGATCATAAGAACAGTACCATCCTGTCCGCGACGATGGCAATACAAGAACTCCTAACACCCCAGAGGGCAAAGATTCTGGACATGCAACATAAGTACGACCACTTGAAGGCACAAAAAGAAATAATTAAGCTGCAACAAGATATTTTAGAGAAACAGCTAAAAGAGAACCATATCGAAATTAATAAGGAACTACAGAAACAGAGAGATTTTTGCTCAAATTTAGGACAAATGGTTGCAACATGTTTTACCGTTGAAATTGATCTACCCCTCAGCCCCCATTTGGAAAATCTTCTTACTAATAGTTACAACGAAGGATCATCCCAACCTGCATATTTTGCGATCCCAAATCAGGCTCGTCAGCATCACATGAAATCCCAAGTGGAAACTAATCAGCAGAATCCTCCAACGGATAATAATATAATTACGAGGAACCAGTACCCTGACGCCAAAGAGAATGCTATTACGGGCCAAGATCCCTCAAAAAGCTATGAACGACAAGAAACACCCAATACCCAACCGTCGCCAGAAGCCGCAGAAAACTAAGAAATGCCAGACAACAGAATAAATCGAGCTAAACAAAAACAAAAAGAGGTAAAAATTCTTCCTCGTCAAAATCCCCTTCTGATACATTAAAACAACTACATTTAATAGGATGTGATGTTTAGCGACAAAAAAGTAGTAAGTAACCCAATATTAGAGCGAAAACTAGTTAAACTATATAATTATTTTTTTTCTATAAAGAAAATATTACTTATTTAAAAAATAAATAGGTAAATAAATGCAGATTAAAAATTAAATGTTAAAAAAAAAAAAAAAAAAAAAAAATGCAATGAATAGCCATCCTTAAATTACAAAGGAATATTTAAACAGCATTTCGGACACCCCCCCCAGAGTAGGTAAGCCTGACGATCGCAATGGATCGCTTAATGAGGAGATTTACCTCAGGGCACGAGTATCAAATCCGTAGCCTAGGTTCGGCCGCCTATCAATCCATAACCCCAGACCACTAAATCCCAAAAAATTACTTTTAATTCAAAAAAAAGTATTCGGATCGGCGCTTCAGTAGATTCTGTATCTTCTCAAAATCAAGTTGTGGAATATTCATTTTTAATCATCATGCCAACGACATAATCAAATACGGAACTCCAAAATATACTAAATTTCATCAAAGGAAAATATAACCGAAAATAAACACAACCCAAACTTGCCGTAAGGGCTATGAAATACCAAACAACTTAAAATATTAAGTCAAAAAAGTAGACACGCCAGTTATTATTGTATTAATCACCCAGCTAAGAAACAATTAGGAAAACAGGTAATCGGCGGCAACATAATAAGCAAGCTTATCATGGTCACTAGATGGTTAGATGTGTACATATATATATGTATGTATACATATATATATATATATATGTGTGTCAGGGAATAACAATACAAGGCATGATTTACCTGCAAATAAGCATACGATAATTAACCAAATTATAGATATAGGGCCTCTGTCAATCCAAATAACAGAAGCAGGCCTCAGTCATTATGTGAACAGAAAATTCTGCAAAAAATTAAACAATCGAAAACAATTCAAACAAACAATAACGGTAAATTGATAGACTCGCCAACGTGTTCCTCCGAACACAACCACAAACTCCAATGCATTCAAAAAATTACAAAAGCCAAAACGGCGAAATTTGGCCATCCACAGCCTCACCCCCGTGTGTTTCCGCTTGTTTTACCTCAAAAATGTACGTACCACAAGTAAATACAAAAAATTTATTTACCCTAACGTGCACCATACGTACTAGTCGGCCTCCACTCCGACCCAAAGAGTAGGAAATACGCTAATTTTTACTTAAATATTAGTGCAAATTTTCATTATTGTAGACAAAGAGTTATTAATCAATCAGAACAACATAGCCGGCCTTACTATTCCTTCAAATCCTTCAAAACCACTAAGATTTATGATAGTATAGTCAAACCACATAAGCATAAAGCCCTCGAGTTAAATCGTCTTCACTTTTCATTTCTTCACCCGTATGATATCGTGTACTCTGAGTTAATTACATACCTATAATTGATAGTCTATTCGCCTAAAAACTAAGAATCAGCTTACCATACCAAGATGTTTCTCAAATATCAAACCCTCACAGCAAAAAATTGACACTCATAAAAATGAGGATATTATAAAAAAAAAAAAAATATACAATAGCTTGCCTTCAAAAATTGATATCAAAAATATATCCTTAATTATAAATTTGGTCGTATATTGCTTATAGAGTGGTCGGGTATAACAAAAAACAAATAAAATATTACAAGGTTCCCTTCCGGAATCTAAGTGAATAAAGGAAATAAATTGCTAGAAGTTTGATATAAAACGAAAATTTCATTAAACTTAAAAAAAAAAAAAAGAAGGAAAAATAGTTCGCAAGCAAAATGTAAAAATAAATCCTATATAAAATCCCTATAGAACTTAAAGATAAATAAACATTGTAGAACTTAAAATGCTAAATTCCATAGGCAGACTTCAGCCTATAGAAACGTAATAGAACATTTTAGTAAGGGATAAGTCCTTTCGTAGGAAATAAAGATTGCTCTTTTGATTCCTGTTTTAGAAGTCTCGACATCTTTTTCAAATAATTGATCACATATTGGTCATAGAATGAGGCAGTACAATCAAGAATATATAAAATAAATATAGAATTCTCTTTCAAAAAGAAAAATATTGTCAGGAATTCAACGTGAAATAACCGTAAGTTAAAAATAAACCAAAATTGTACAATTTAAACCCCGACCTCGGGCACAAATTTTGACCCATAGAGGTGTCATATAATCCGTGTTCCCAGATCTGCGTCCCCAGACAAAAAAAAAGACAAGAATAAAAAAAAAAAGAGGAGAAAATTTGTTTAGTTTAATTCCGGCAATGGCGTAGTCGAACGCAAATTAAAATATCTTTGAGCCCGGAATGAAAAAACCATACATAATATTGATTCGATAAGTAATTCCTGCAATATAGAAAATAATTTCGTATTATTCGTGCAGATTAAACAGCCTGCATAACAAAATAAACTCTCCTTAATCAGGAAAATACGCAAATAGTTGACAAGGTCATACAATGACGTACCTGTAAAGCACAAGTAAGACAGGCTAAAGCAAAAAAAGAGGGATTAATTAACTCATATTTTTTTACTAGTGATGACCCTCTATCGTAGAAGCGCTTCGCTCTCAAAAACAGCAGTACAACGAACAAAAACTATAACCATCTTCCAAGTTAATTAAACCATTAATTGTGTAAGTAATTTTATTTGTAATTGTATAAGTAATTGTATTAACAATAATGACGTTATTGCCAAACAGCCGCTAAAGGTAAAACAAAACCAATCATCAAAAAAAACTGCCAATTGTATCAATGATTATAACTAGAAATTTTCCTATAAAAAGCTTTAGCAAAAAAAAAAAAAATAATAACCAAATATAAGACCAAAACAATTAGGCCTTAATGCGGCATAATAAGTTTTAAGCAAACAAAATAATAAAACTATAAAAAAAAAAAAATTTTCTATAAATAAAATTATCGCGTTTACATGCAGAAAAACAGTGTTTACCAAATTTTTAATAACCTTATAAACGAGCCACGGCCTTTGGTCAGAGTTAATCCCTATTCCCCCCCAGTAAGGAATATAATATAGTAAGTCACACATGTTTTCAAGAGCTAAGTCTCGTCCACTATGGAACAAGTATAATTAACTGAAGTTACCAAGGCGATAATAAACTTATATATGATTAATTCAAGGGTAATTTCAAAAACAGGCGGAAGTTAAGTTGTAAAGGAGAACAAGCGAATAAATTGTAGCATCTGTAAAGCGCTACTGCCCTTTGCTCCGAGAAATGTTTCCGAAAACCCTAAATCATAAGGTAAATCAAAGCTAAATCCTTGAATTCTCTCCTTAAATCAAGTTCAGACAGACGAAAAACCTAATGAAGATTAACACGATAAAATGCCAAACAAAACGAACCACAGCATTAACTAAGTACTTTTCAAAACACACTTGCAAGTCCCCCCCCCCCTTTTTTTATAGTAGCACATCTCACTTGTGTGGCACGTCCGTTGAATAACGTAAATTGCCGCTCTATAAAAAAAAAAAAAAGATAAGAGACTATTCGGCGAATACTTTTTAGGATCATCTTAAAATTAAAAACATATCCCCGTTAAAACCTTAATACCACCATATCTGCGCCATGTGGAAAAAACCCTATCACAAAAAAATGCGTAACCTTAATGAATGCAAAAAAAAAAACAGCTACACTTAATTACTTGCGCACTGTTAGGCGAAAATCGGGCCAATCCGCCGATTCCTAATTATTCACCCCCAGAATAGGGATAAAATATGCCCTACGACAACCCAGAAGGATTATGATTGAAAATAATCTATTTTATTATGTAACAGGACCGCCATATAAAACAGTCCCTTGCGTGTAATGATCTGGTTTTCAAGAAACCCTAAATCAATCAAGCTTTAGACAACACATTTTAATTTCTACCCTTCAACGAATACGCTAAAAAATGTAAATATATCTTAATTTCAAAAAAAAATCCCACTAAAAAAGAATCACATATATTATAAGTAAAATTCTCCTCAAATTTCTGAGCCCCCCCCCCCTCAATCGGGCGGCATCTTTGTGGCCTCAAAATATAGCAACAACGAATGTATTTTAGTTTTCATTTGTGAATTATAAAGGAATTAAGTTCATATGGCCTATGCCAAACTACGAAACTCTCAAGTAATAACGCCACGTGGTGGAGATGTGAAAAGCATTATAGACTAGTGTGTTGTTGTCGGGCTATGTACTGAATTTTGACTCCCAAATCAGTATCCTTGTTTGTGAGGATTATTGAGCAAGAATTTACTTGATGATAAGGCTTCAAAGGCTGTATATTTGGAAATCAATTTAGAACACGATATTCAGTGGCATTAACTCTGCCACAGGAGAAGACCGATTTGACACCTTGAAAGTAAAGTTACACTTCAACTCACTTAACTCCCATTAACTAATAATATACAAAGCCGAGAAAAGTAATACTTTAGTCGCGTCACGGCTAAATAAAATATCAAAATAAATGAAAAGAAAAAAACGTTACAGCATACTATCTTAATTTTTAATAAATTAAAAAATAAGTATATATTTTCAAAAAAAGGGCCTTAACGAAATTAATTTAAAATATGGATATTTAAAAAAAAAAAAAAGATTGTTTAAAAGTAAAAATTTACCTCGTTAATCATAGATTAATTAAGAAAAATTTTGCTATAAATAAGGGTTCAACAATTATAGAAATCGAATGCCACAACAAGTCCTAATAGAAAACTTTAGAGTTCCCTCAAACCGATCGACAGATATAACACTAATTGAAGTATACTAGCCTGTAATATAATACAGTCCTTTCCTTAACGTTTCAAACTCGAAAACCCACTCAGACCTTTTAAAAGTTACTCTAGGCAAAAAAAAAAACCCAGTTGTAAGCACAACTTTAATTATTAATTTAAAAAAAAAAAAAAAAAAAATTTTTTTCTATTTGTGCAAAAAATCCAAATCGAAAAAAGAGCAGACAAATTTATGACGCAGAAAACTTTTTAAAAACCCTTGCCCTAATCATTTAACAAAAATTTTTTTTTCCATTTCGGCGATTAATAAAAGATCAATACACATGGCAGTTCTAATTCATAAAAACAAAATAAAATAGACAGCGACAACCCAATGAAGTACTCTAGAAATGGAATAAGAGCAATAATCCAAATGTCCATATAGTATACGATGACGGATCAACCCCCAACCATGGGAGGTTAGAGCCAAGGATCAGCATGGTGTAGGTTATTCCACCATGCAATCACTTGACTTCCATCCTCTGTCAAAAAAAGTTACATGAATATGAGACTTGATTGCACAAAAAGACGTTGCTTGGCAAACATTACAACTCCCTTATTTGTCAAACTTCCCGAAAAGATAAACCTTCAGTCCTCGGAAGCCATGGTCAAGTGGAAATGGCGGGTGGTGTCTGCATAGCATCCCATTTCCATTAGGGCCATAGCTCTCTTGTGAGAAACTACCAGGCAGTTACAAGAATTGATCATCACTTAATGAGAAACAGCAGTCATGAATCTAAACGATGCTACAATGAGTCGTGGGGAGCCGGCGGGCAACTGTGATGACCTGTGATGTCTTTTATCTCACTGGTCGTTATTGTTTGACCGGAGAACTCTCACGAGAAGACCAACTAATCTCTCTATAAAAAAGTGACCCGCGAGAATTACCCTAACTCACCTCTACCATAAGGAAATCATGCGACGACAAAAGTGGAGATGCAAGGATATGAAATAAAAGAAGACAACGAAGTTTGATGTGTGGGGTGCACTTTGGCGCGGTGCAGGGACGCGAGTGATTAAATTTCGTGTTCAGGTGCCATGCCGAGGTGTTTCCTACAAAAATCAACCCAAATAGGAAAAGCAACCCAAGAATACCAGTGAAAGTTAAATATCATGAATTAGAGGAGTAAACTAAAAACAGCTAAAAATGATAACAAATATTGCCCAATTAAAGGCACCTAACCAATCTATTACTATGCCTTAATCATTATAACCCTTTTCATATTTAGTTAATTTATTTCACAATTACTGATAAATTTTAAATAAGAACACATTTCCAGATACGGTGTGTAAGTAAACATCGACCACTGGTTAAGAGAAACGCAGGAACACGCAACCTTACGGTACGTGCTTATATTAAACCTAAAATCTAGTAAAACAATCAAAATAGTAACTATGATAAGATACCCGAGCCATCAAAAATTAAATAATCGTAGACGGGAAAATAGAATCTCATGGAATCTTAAGAGAAGACATAGCGTAGATAATATTAATGCTCCATTAAGGGAATGGGGACTTGTCGATAACTTAATGAAAGAAGAGGAACTTATCAGAACAGTAGAAGATCTTGATTGTCCAAAACTATACTATCTTCTAAAATCTCAAAAAACTATGGTGGAACCAAGAATAATCCTAAGATTAACGGCAAGCCTAGTGTTTTATGATTTTAGTGCACGTGCGATGACAAGCACACTAGAACACACTAGACGAAGTGCCAATCTGGCATTCCGAACCTTAGTACAACATATCCCAGCAACAGAGTATAGTTCGTTGTCTAAATATATTGCCGACAATATTTGGTACGACCAAGACGATAATAATATAACTACAATTTGGCCCATTAAGTTTCTCTCCATATTAATAGACCAAGGACACATGCTAGAAGGTGAAAACTTTCTTAAAATCTTATACGTCAATTGTGTAAACAATACATATCTAAATCCGATAAACCCTTCAATGGGATCCGCAATTTTCCAGGTTACCCCAAGAGATTATAAAGACATAAAGAAAATAACCCTGAATTTCTTCCAAGATGAAAAATTTGGGAGAAAAATAGTCCCTGGGTTAGACGTAATCGTGCTTGAGCAATTATGCTGTTGCCAATCGCACGTAAATTTAAGTTTCTCTGTAGTAAAGATAATAAATGACCCATTGTCATTATCTCAGCTGTGCCGGAAAGTCATTCGTCAAAATATGCGAAGGAACGACATAACCGCTACTCTGGAAGGCCTGCACCTCCCAAACCAACTTTTAGTGTATTTAATGTACCTAAATATACCTGAAAACGGTAAAAATGATATAGTATTTGAACTCCAATTTCTGAGCCCAAATGTTTCTTCATGGGAAGATTATCGACTTCTAGATATGCTTAAATCTCCAAATTCAAAGGCGGCACTGCCGGATGAAGCACCCATAATGAAATTAAAACCCAACCTCAGTGGGAGAAACTGTATATATAAATAATCTTGTTAAAATGAATTATGAAAGAACCTTATAATAGTACCTAAAGTGTTATAACTATGAATGTGGATGAATATCAAAAAATGCATTATAAAACAGTATTGTGTTAATATCCATGGAACTGCGAATTAGTGTAAATGTCACAAGGTCTAAATACATTATCAATATATTGACAAAAAGGTAGTTTCTCAAAAGTCTCTATACTTTTAAGACTATAATGCGACCGCAAAGTCGTTAAACTAGAGTACAGAACTTTAGGGATGATATTATGTTTGAACATACACAGCGCCAGGTGCAAGGTGGCGCCGGCTAGACATTAGTTCAACTTAATCCTTAGGCTGCCTTGTTTTTCCACACAAAGTAAATATTAATCATTGTTTAAAATGTAGATTTAATTAGGCTATGTTTTGAAGAATTATTACCCTAGGTATTGAGGAAATGCCGTCGAAAATTTAGTTTGAATTCTACCCAGAGTGCACCATTCTACTAACCACCCTTTCAATAAAAATCTTATATGCCCCTAGGGCATAAGTAGTGATAGGTCAATCTAAGAGAGCAGACAGTCCCCCCGCCATACAAGCAGACAGTACTCCTTTATAGTGTCAATTAAAGGTAGCAGAGAGATAGGATATTACTGTATGAATTAAAGAGAGAAGACAATTAGAATCAGCCTACCATGAAAATTGGTGCTGTTCACGATACCATGGTTTTGGTGGTAAATGTCATGTTTTCTGATAAAGTAATGGCCGTTCACATATCTAATGTTAAACATGATTCTTCATTATGGTATGATTATAGGCGTTGACAGAAATGAAAATGGTAAACGATCTGAGGGAATGCTAACTCCTATTCAGAGATACATATTTTTTTTTATTTGGGCGATTCTCAACTGTTTTCGATATAATACACAACTACCATTTGAACAGTGCTGTTAGGTCCCCTACCCCAACCCCAAAGACCCCCTCCCCCAGCTTTTTGCCCCCTCCCCAAAACTTTTGCCCCCCCCCTCCCCCAACTCCTGCCCCTAAATCCCCCCCCCCTTCCCCAAACCCCTTCTAACCAACCCCCCCCTCCCCCCTCTCGCATATCCAACCCCCTAAGCCCCCCCCACTTTTTGTTAACATGATATATTTTTTCAACTTTTTTTTACATCTCTTAGAATGACATGTAACATACTACATAAAAAAATCACATTTAATATTTTCCAAACTCAAATTAAGAATCATACAGAAATGTTAGTCGTGACTTTTACTAATAGAAAAATAATGTTTGTAGTGTCCATTTTTTTTGGACAGTTTTTTTTTGACAGTTTTTTTCAACTTTTTTTTTACACGACTAAAGATCAGCACTCAACATGTTCCATCTACAAGTTGTTTTCAAGAGGAAAAAATAAAAAATCAATTTACAAAATTCACGAAGAAAACAACATGCAGTAAGTATCACGAATTATAAAAATAACATGCAACATGTCCCATGAACAAATCCAGTTTCATATGGATAAAAATCCATGTATAGGTTTCAAAAAGATTAAAATCAACATGTAACAAGGTTCATGAAGAAAAACCAGCATGCAATAAGTTACACCTGCAAAAAAATCAGCACGCAACCACTTCCATGGAAAAAATCAGCTTCAAAAGGAGATAAATAAATGTGTAAGTTTCTCGATAAGAAAATTCAACATGCAACAAGTTACACGAACCAAAATAAAATATGCAACAAGTTCCATTAACAAAATCAGCACGCAGCAAGTTCCTTGAACAAAATCAGTTTCACGAGGATAAAAATCAGTGTAAGAGCTTTGCAAAGAGAAAAAAAAATCAACCTGCAACAAGTTTCACGAACAAAAAAAAACCGTCAGCACACAAAAATATCCACGATCAAAAAATATGCATGCAGTATGTTCCATGAACAAAATTAGTTTCAGGAAGAGAAAAAATCCATTTAAATGTTTCACGAAGAGAAAAAAATCAACCTGAAAAAAGTTTCACGAATAAAAAAAAACAGCAAGCAACAATCTCCAGGAACAAAAAAAACAATCAGCAGGTAGTAGCTTCCACAAACTAAATAATTTTCACTTAGACAAATATCAATTTACAAGTTTCGAGAATAGATTAAACAAAATTAGACTGTAAAACGGTTCACGAGACAAAGATAATCACTCAACAAATTCCAGGGGCATAAATCAGCATACAACAAGCCCCATGAACAAAACCAGTTTTATCAATGAGGAGAATCATTGTAGAAGTTTCAAGAAGAGAAAAATCAACATTCAAAATGGATCATAAACAAAGAAATATGTATGAAATAAGTTACATGAACAAAATTAGTTTCTTTAGGTAGAAAAAAATATCAGTGTACCTGTCTCATTAAGAGAAGAAATAAACATGAATCAAGTTTAAGGAATAAAAAATCAGCACGCAAAAAAAAATTTCAGTATTGATTCAGTCTTTGAACAGTTAAGATCTATCTATTCTTTTAAAAAGGATTAATCCCAGTTTTGAACTAGTTGTCGGTAAAGGATTTTATTCTGATTTAATTAGACACTGAATTCTTTCAGTAGTTACGAAATAGTGAGAACGCTTTTACGTCTCATAAAGTATTTAAACATTTATTCAGTATCTGTAACCTAGTGGAATGTGTGACGTCACTGGATAAATTGAATTGACTGGAGTTTCTGACCAATACATTAATTGAACTTTTGACTTTGTTAAATTGAGTTAATTTCATAAGATATCCAAGTGAGGTATTCCAGTTTGGCAATAATAAAGATTATTATTCATCATTCAATGCTCTCGTCAGAATAAGATGTAATTAAGACCTCTGTGTGGCGTGAATTTATGTGACAATATTATATCAAGCATTATTGATATATTTGTGATTAGATGGGACGTAAAAGGAAAAATGCTAAGCAAGAAGGCATGGACAGTTCATTTGACACCTCAGGACTCAGTTCTAGCTCGAAACCGGAAATATCGATACTAGCTGCGGATTTTGAGCAAATTCTTGATGTTGTGAAAGGAAATGGAAATAAGTTGGACAATATCAACAATCAATTAGGAACTCTTACCGCAAGGGTGGATAACTTGGAAAAAGAACAATCGCTACAAACGAATAAGATAAACAATACTGAATCGAAAATTGGAAAGATTGAGAATGAAACCTCTAGCCTCAAAATGCAAATAAAACTTGCACGGATGAAATAATGGAATTAAGAAGGAAAAATGAAGATTATATGTTTCGGATTGTGAGAATGGAAGCTGCAAAGCTAGAAAATAATGTCATCATATGGAACGCAGCTTGTAAGGATAATAACCACGCTCAAGTTCTATTCACAGAGGTAGTTCGTCACGGGCTGGAAATACCCGAAGTAAATTTCACAGTTACTCATTATGATAGCAACCGTAATTTTTTGAAGGTGACACTGAATAAAAAAGACGATAAGTTTGCCATATTGAAGAACGCTAGCAAGCTTAAGGATAAGACATTCCCTGGAAACAACAGCAACCTGTTCATCAGCGATGATGTCCCAACTGAAATCCGTAAAGTGCGAAAGCTGCTTCTAGTGAAACGTGACAAATTATGAAAAGATCATGGATGTGATGCCTGGATATCGAAGGGGTTTCAGCCGAATCTGCTAGTGAAAAGACCAGACGGCTCGATTACCAAATACACATTCAATGATGCCATACCGGAGATTGACAATTTTCATAAAAATTTTTCCATCGCCCGAAGGGAAGTGCCTGTTATATTCCCTGTCGATGTTCAAATGTCGTAATGTCGTGGGTTGCAGTTGCAGTAATAGTTCATGTGCCCAAGTAATATGAATGAAAACATTTAAATTGAAAGTGTTTTTTTTATGTTTAGTTTATATAAGGTGTATTATTATTATTATTTTTTTTTTCTTTCCTTTTTTTTTGTTTAGATCCACATAGAGGTTAAATTAAAATTTGCGCAGATTAGTCGTACTGAGGGAAAACGGAATGGAGATTATTTTTTTTTTTTTTTTTAATTTTTATTTTTTATTATGGTTTGCTGGTCTTTTGGGGCATGGAGTGGTTTCTCTTAACGTGGGATTAATATTTGATAATGGATAGAGAAAATCGTGAAATTACATCATCAAGGTTAAAAGAATTTGAGCGGAATTCTCTTTCATTTCAGTCAATTTTTCAAACTATTGTAGCTGGTGATGATGAAGATACTTCTAGTAATTTTGATATCCCAAAAAATCAATATATATTTATGAATGAGCTGGTAAGAAAAAATGTAAATACAAGTAGGATGTCGTTTTGGAATTGCCGGGGTTGGAGGACTGCGCAGGATGTGATTGAAATTTTTTTGTCGGATTCAGATACAGATATATTAGGCCTATGTGAAACTTTTTTAGATGATTTTTCAATTGAAAATATACATGTAAAAGATTACCAATTTTTTCACATCGGTCGGAAAAGACAAAAACAAGGGGGTCTAGGTGTTTTGATTAAAAATTGCATACCAGCACGTATAAGGATTGATTTTTTGCCAATGAATATTGAAATGATTTTTGAATCTTGTGTAGTTGAATGCTCTTTTCCAAATAATCGGAAGGTTTTAATTGCAGTTATTTACCGTACTCCGTCATCCAGCCAGATAGAATTTAAAAATCATTTTGAAAGTATGTTGGATAAATTAACTAGTCTTAATACTCCTTATTTAGTTATGGGTGATTTTAATATTGATTTAATGAAACTCCTATCTGCAGATCAGAATAGAATAGATAGAAATACTTTGCAGTTTTTGGAGGGCCCACTATCTTATGGACTAAACCCCGTATGTTTTGTGCCCTCTAGAATAGCTGATACATCATTTTCACTTATTGATAATATTTTTTCACCTTATAGTGCTGTTAATACATTTATTATTCCTGATGATTCATCTGACCACTGTATAATTATGTCTGATTTTCTTATAAATTTTCCGCATAATAAAAAAATCAAACCAAGCGTAGAGATTTTTCACATAAAAATGTGTTAAGGTTAAAAGAAGGGCTTGGGGATGTTGATTGGAGTCCTGTGATTGATGAGAAGGATCCGAACCAATCATTAGATAAATTTTATTATATTATGAATGAAAAGCTTGATCTTTTTTGCCCATATAAGAACCCGAGAGGAAAGAAACTTACCCCAAAAAAACCTTGGATAAATGAATCACTTTTGAGATCTATTAATGAGAAGAATCGTTTATATAAAATTAGAATAAAATATCCCACGGAAATAAATATAACGCGTTTTAAAAATTATAAGAATATGCTGGTAAGGATCCTTAGAGTAGGTGAAAGACTTTATTATGAAAAATCTTTTCGAAATTCAGATTCCCCTAGAAAAACTTGGAGTTTGATTAAAGATAAAATTGGAAGAAATAAAAAGTTGTTACACCCTGAAGTGTTATTTGATATTAATGGTAAAGAATTTAGAGGACCACAAGCTGTTGCTAAGAAGTTTAGTGAATATTTTGCTAGTATTGGATCATCTGTTGTTTCAGGAGAAGTTGACCTTTCTTCCCCAAGGTCGCATAAAAAATATCTACCGCCCACTGAAGATACGAGCATATTTATGGCCCCGGTTACTTTTGCAGAATTTCAAAAGGTCATTAAGAATTTAAAAAATGGTAATTCATTGGGATATGATGAACTTTCAACTAATTTGCTAAAAAATATTGCAGGCGAAATTTTTGAACCATTGCTTCATATTTTAAATTTATGTATTTTCTCAGGTACATTTCCTAAAAGATGGAAAATTGCACGTGTAATACCATTGCATAAAAAAGGAGATAAATCTGATACAAATAATTATCGTTCTATTGCAATTTTATCACCATTGTCTAAAGTATTGGAAAAAATTTTAAAAGGAAGGATTACTAATTACCTAGATAAAATAATTTTTTTTTCCAAATATCAGTTTGGATTTAGGGCAGGCCATTCGACGGAACAAGCAGTTGCATCTCTTGTATTATAAATAAATGACTGCTTAGATAGTAATTATCATGTATCTACTGTTTTTTATGATGTTAAAAAAGCATTTGACACTTTAAACCATGAAATTCTTTTTGATAAAATGGAAAATTCCGGTATAAGAGGGAAAGGACTAGATATAATAAGATCATACCTTTATGGATGTAAAATCGTGGTAGATGTTGATGGACATTTGTCTAGTTTAAATGATCTTGAAGATATTGGTGTCCCACAAGGATCGGTATTAGGTCCGCTTTTATTTTTGATGTATATTAATGATCTTCCACGATATTTGCAGGGAAATAATGGTCTTGCAATTTTATTTGCAGATGACACAGCTGTTTCTGTTAAAGCGAATGATTCATCTAAATTGATTCAAAATTTGTTTAACACTGTTAGTTCAGTTAATCGATGGTTTGTTTCTAATTATTTAGTACCGAATTTTAAGAAGACTGAATTTATGGTTTCTGGTCATTCAAAACGTGCTACTAAAAAAATTTCATGTCAGGAGCTTCAAGTTGGTGAGCATAAAATACTTAGAGTTCAATCGTATCGTTATTTAGGAGTTTTTATTGATCCCCTTTTGTCATTTCAAACTCATATTGATCATTTAAGGGTGAAACTTTCGCAAAATATTGGGTCTATGGATCGTTTGCAACATGTTTTTCCATTTTCAATTTTAAAAATAATTTATCATTCTTTGATTGCTCCTTATTTAAATTATTGCACAATTATTTATTTAAATACTTTTTGGACGCATATAAAACCCCTACAGATCCTTCAAAATAAAGCAGTGAGAATACTTGGAAATTTTTTACATCGTCCATCAAAACTTAGAGATGCATCGGAAAATGAAACATTATTTCTTTTCTTGAATTTATTAGATCTGAAACATATAAGAGAACTTAATATATCAATATGGCATTTTAAAATACAAGATCCTAGTAGTTATTTTTATGAAAAATCTCTGTTGATTCTGCCCCCTCCTTCGGCTCTTAGGTGTTCTGGAACATATCGAATTCCCTTTTTTAATTGTGAAAGATCTAGATTTTCAATTATATACCAAATACCATTTATTTCAAATAAATATAGGCTGAAAGATAGAATTCAAATTGAGGCATCATTTCGGCAAATATCAGTTCTAAGGAAGAAAATATTAAAATTATGTATTGACCTGTGATGGTGGACTAAAATTTTTTTTATTATTATTATTATTATTTTTTGTTTATATTTGTTACCCATGTTGGGATAGCCTTCCGTGCCTCACTTGTCCAGCGTTTGTTTTCTTTATGTTTGTTATGTTTTTTTTTTTTTTCTTTAACCAGGTTTTTTTTTCTTTCTTTCTTTTGTTATGATGAGAAAATGTTTTTTTTTTTTTTTTTTTTTTTTACCCAATTTTACAAGCTTTGCTCTCTGTTGGGGGTATATGTTTTTTGTTATGTTGAATTAATCAAATAAACAGTGTACGCAACAAGTTCCACGAACAAAATCAGTTTAACTGGGAGAAAAATCAATTTTTAAGTTTCATTTAAGAAAAAAAATCAGCATGCAACAAGTTTCACGAAGAAAAATCAGCACTCAAAAAGTTCCACAGGCATAAATCAGCACGGTCAAATTCCATGAACAAAATTGGCTTCAAGAGAAGAAGAAAAAAATCAATGAGCAAGTTCCACGAAGAGAAAAATCAGCATGCAACAAGTTTCACGAACAGAAAACCATCATGCAACAAGTTTCCCGAACAGAAAACCATAATGCAACAAGTTCCTTGAACAAGATCAGTTTCACGAGGAGAAAAATCAGTGTACAAATTTCGCGAAGAGAAAAAAAGCAACATGCAACAAGTTTCACGAACGAAAAAAAAAAATCAGCACGCGATAAGTTCCTTGAACAAAATCAGTTTCACGAGGAGAAAAATCAGTGTACGAGTTTTGCAAAGAGAAAAAAAATCAACATGCAACAAGTTTCACGAACAAAAAAATACAGTCAACACACAAAAAAAAAATCCGCGATTAAAAAAATATGCATGCAGTATGTTCCATGAACAAAATTGGTTTCAGGAGGAGAAAAAAAATCAATGTACATGTTTCACGAAGAGAAAAAATCAAACTGCAACAAGTTTCACGACTAAAAATGCAACAAGTTTCACAAGCAAAAAAAAAATCAGCAAGCAACAAGTTCCAGAATCAGAAAAATATGCATGGAGTATGTTCCAGGGACAAAATTAGTTTTAGGAGGAGAAAAAAAAATCAATGTACATGTTTCACGAAGAGAAAAAATCAACAAGCATCAATTTTGACGAATAAAAAACAGCATGCAACAAGTTCCACGAACTAAAAAAAACAATCAGCACGCAACAAGTTCCATTAACAAAATCAGTTTCACGAGGTAAAAAAATCAATGTACAAGTTTTGCGAAGAGAAAAAAAACAGGCTGCAACAAGTTTCACAAACCAAAAAAATCATCCCTATACAAGTTCCACGAACATAAATAAGCACGCAACAATTTCCATGCACAAAACCAGTTTTCTCAATGAGAAAAATCATTGTAGATGTTTCACGAAGAGAAAAATCAACATGTAACATGAAACACGAGCATAGAATATGCATGCAATACGTTCCATTAACAAAATCACTTTCACTATTTGGACAAAAAAAATCCAGTTTCATGAACAAAAACCATCATGCAACAAGCTCTATGAACAACAATCAGTAAGCAACAAGCTCCTTGAAAAAAACCAGTTTCACGAGGAGAAATATCAGTGTACGAGTTTGTCGAAGAGAAAAAAAAATCAACATGCAACAAGTTTCACGAACAAAAAAACAGTCAGCACACAAAAAAAATCCACGATAAAAAAAATATGTATGCAGTATGAACCATGAACAAAATTAGTTTCAGGAGGAGAAAAAAAAATCAATGTACATGTTTCACGAAGAATCAAAATGAACCTGCAACAAGTTTCACGAATAAAAAAAACAGCAAGCAACAAGTTCCACAAACAAAAAAACAAACAGCATGCAACAACTTCTATTAACAAAATCAGTTTCACGAAGCTAAAAATCAACGTACAAGTTTCGAGAAGAGAATAAACAAAATCATACTGCAAGACGTTTCACGAACAAAAGATCATCACTCAATAACTTCCACGAACATAAATCAGCGTGCAACAAGTTCCATGAACAAAACCAGCTTTCTCAATGAGGAAAATAATTGTAGAAGTTTCACGAAGAAAAATATCAACATTTAAAATGGATCACGAACAAAAAAATATGCATATAATAATTTACCCGAAAAAAATTAGTTTCACTAGGTAGAAAAAAAAATCAATATACATATTTCACGAAAAGAAAAAAATAAACATGCAATAAGTTTCAGGAATTAAAATTCAACACGCAACAAGTTCCACGAACAAAGTCAGTTTAACAGGGAGAAAATCATTGTTTAAGTTTTGCGAAGAAAAAAATTCAGCATGCAACAAGTCCCACGAATAAAAATTCAGCATGCAACAAGTTCCACGAACTAAAAAAAACAATCAGCACGCAATAAGTTCCACAAACATAAGTCAGCACGGGCAAGTTCCTCGAACAAAATTGGCTTCAAGAGAAGAAAAAAAATCAATGTGCAAGTTTCACGAAGAGAAAACCAACATGCAACAAGTTTCATGAACAAAAAACCATCATGCAACAAGTTCCACGAAGAAAAGTCAGCACGCAACAAGTTCCTTGAACAAAATCAGTTTCACGAGGAGAAAAATCAGTGTACAAATTTCGCGAAGAGAAAAAAGTAACACGCAACAAGTTTCACGAACAAAAAAAAATCAGAACGCAAATAGTTCAAGAATCAGAAAAATATGCATGCAGTATGTTGCACAGACAAAATTAGTTTTAGGAGGGGAAAAAAATCAATGTACATGTTTCACAAAGAGAAAAAATCAACATGCACCACCAAGTTTCACGAATAAAAAACAGGATGCAACATGTTCCACGAACTAAACAAAAAACAATCAGCATGCAACAAGTTCCATTAACAAAATCAGTTTCACGAGGTGAAAAATCAGTGTAAAAGTTTCGCGAAGAGAAAAAAAAAATCAATGTACATGTTTCACAAAGAGAAAAAATCAACATGCACCAAGTTTCACGAATAAAAGACAGGATGCAACATGTTCCACGAACTAAAAAAAAACAATCAGCATGCAACAAGTTCCATTAACAAAATCAGGTTCATGAGGTGAAAAATCAGTTTAAAAGTTTCGCAAAGAGAAAAAAAGCAGGATGCAACAAGTTTCATAAACAAAAAAAAATCATCACTCAACAAATTCCAAGAACATAAATCAGCATGCAACAAGTTCCAAAATCAGCATGCATCAAGTTTCACGAAGAAAAATCAGCCCTCAACAAGCTCCACAAACATAAATCAGCACGGTCAAGTTCCATGAACAAAATTGGCTTCAAGACAAGAAAAAAATCAATGTGCAAGTTTCACGAAGAGAAAAATCAACATAAAACAAGTTTCATGAGCAAAAAACCATCATGCAACAAGTTCTATGAACAACAATCAGCACGCATCAAGCTCCTTGAACAAAATCAGTTTCACAAGGAGAAAAATCAGTGTACAAGTTTCGCGAAGAGAAAAAAGCAACATGCAACAAGTTTCCCAAAAAAAAATTCAGCAGGCAGCAATTTTCAGAAATAAAAAGCAGCACTCAACATGTTTCAAGATCAAAATCACTTTCACGAGGAAAAAATCAATGTACAATCTTCACGAAGAGAAAAAACAACATGCAACCAGTTTCACTAAACAAAAATTTAGTAATCCACAAGTAAATCAACATGCAACAAGTTTCACGAACAAAAAAAAATAAAAAGAGCGTGCAACCGGGTGCCTGCAGCCAACCTACAATACCACCCTTTTTTCAAATAACTGCATTCAAGTTAGGTGCAATTAGGTTCACTTGGCATGGCGCGCCACGCCAAGTGAACTTAATTTTGTTCATGGAACTTGACCGTGCTGATTTATGTTTGTGGAGCTTGTTGAGTGCTGATTTTTCTTCGTGAAACTTGATGCATGCTGATTTTGGAACTTGTTGCATGCTGATTTATGTTCAAGAAATTTGTTGAGTGATGATTCTTTTTTTTTGTGAAACTTGTTGCATCCTGTTTTTTGTTTCTCTTCGCGAAACTTTTACACTGATTTTTACCACGTGAAACTGATTTTGTTAATGGAACTCTGTTGCGTGCTGATTGTTTTTTGTTTAGTTCGTGGAACATGTTGCATCCTGTTTTTTATTCGTGAAACTTGGTGCATGTTGATGTTTTCTCTTTGTGAAACATGTACATTGATTTTTTTCCCCTCCTAAAACTAATTTTGTCTGTGGAACATACTGCATGCATATTTTTCTGATTCTTGAACTATTTGCGTGCTGATTTTTTTTGTTCGTAAAACTTGTTGCATGTTGCTTTTTCTTCATGTTGCTTGTTGATTTTCTCTTCGTGAAACTTGCACACTGATTTTGTTTTCATCTCTTGAAGCCAATTTTGTTAAAAGAACTTGCCCGTGCTGATTTATGTTTTTGGAACTAGTTGAGTGCTGATTTTTCTTCGTGGAACTTGTTGCATGCTGAATTTTTCTTCATGGAAGTTTTTGCATGCTGAATTTTTTTCTTCGCAAAACTTAAACAACGATTTACTCCCCGTCAAACTGACTTTAATCCTGAAACTTGTTGCGTGCTGATTTTTTATTCCTGAAACTTGTTGCATGTTTATTTTTTTCTCTTCTTGAAACAAGTATATTGATTTTTTTCTACCTAGTGAAACTAATTTTGTTCATGGAACTTATTGCATGCATATTTCTTTGTTCGTGATCCATGTTAAATGTTGATTTTTCTCTTCGTGAAACTTCTACCATAATTTTCCTCATTGAGAAAGCTGGATTTGTTCATGGAACTTGTTGCACGCTGATTTATTTTCGTGGAACTTGTTGATTGATGATCTTTTGCTCGTGAAACGTGTTGCAGTGTGATTTTGTTTATTCTCTTCTCGAAACTTGTACGTTGATTTTTCGCTTCGTGAAACTGATTTTGTTAATGGAAGTTGTTGCATGCTGAATTTTTTTCTTCGCGAAACTTAAACAATGATTTTCTCCCCGTTAAACTGATTTTGTTCGTGGAACTTGTTGCGTACTGATTTTTTATTCCTGAAACTTGTTGCATGTTTATTTTTTACTCTTCTTGAAACAAGTACAGTGATTTTTTTCTACTTAGTGAAAATAATTTTGTTCGAGGAAATTATTGTATGAATACTTTTTTGTTCGTGATCCATGTTGAATGTTGATATTTCTCTTAGGAAAATTTATACAGTCATTTTCCTAATTGAGAAAACTATTTTTCTTCATGAAACTTGTTGCACGCAGATTTTAGTTCGTGGACCTTGTTGATTGATGATCTTTTGTTCGTGAAACGTGTTGCAGTGTAATTTTGTTTATTCTCTTCTCGAAACTTGTACGTTGATTTTTCGCTTCGTGAAAATGATTTCGTTAATAGAAGTTGTTGCATGCTGATTGTTTTTTTTGTTTGTCGAACTTTTTGCTTGCTGTTTTTTTTATTCGTGAAATTTGTTGCAGGTTGATTTTTTTTCTTCGTGAAACATGTAAATTGATTTTTTTTCTCCTCCTGAAACTAATTTTGTTCATGGTACATACTGCATGCATATATTTTTTATCGTGGATTTTTTGTGTGTGCTGACTGTTTTTTTTTGTTCGTGAAACTTGTTGCATGTTGATTTTTTTTCTCTTCGCGAAACTCGTACACTGATTTTTCTTCTCGTGAAACTGGTTTTGTTCAAGGAACTTGTTGCGTGCTGACTGTTGTTCTTAAAACTTGCTGCATGATGGTTTTTTGTTCATGAAACTTGATTTTTGTTTCCACATAGTGAAACTGAGTTTGTTCATGGAACTTATTGCATGCATATTCTATGCTCGTGTTTCATGTTACATGTTGATTTTTCTCTTCCTGAAACATCTACAATGATTTTTCTCATTGAGAAAACTGGTTTTGTTCATGGAAATTGTTGCTTGCTTATTTATGTTCGTTGAACTTGTTGAGGGATGATTTTTTTTTGGTTTGTGAAATTTGTTGCAGCCTGTTTTTTTTTCTCTTCGCGAAACTTGTACATATATTTTTTTACCTCGTGAAACTGATTTTGTTAATGGAACTTGTTGCGTGCTGATTGTTTTTTTTAGTTCGTGGAACTTGTTGCATGCTGTTTTTTATTCGTAAAACTTGATGCATGTTGATTTTTTCTCTTCGTGAAACATGTACATTGATTTTATTTCTCCTCGTAAAACCAATTTTGTCCCTGGAACATACCGCATGCATATTTTTCTGATTCTGGAACTTGTTGCTTGCTGATTTTTTTGTTCGTGATACTTGTTGCAGGTTGATTTTTTCTCTTCGTGAAATATGTACATTGATTTTTTTTTCCTCCTGAAACCAATTTTGTTCATGGAACATACTGCAAGCATATTTTTTTAATGGTTGATTTTTTTGTGTGCTGACTTTTTTTTTGTTTGTGAAACTTGTTGCATGTGGATTTTTTTCTCTTTCCGAAATTTGTACACTGATTTTTCTCCTCGTGAAACTGATTTTGTTCGAAGAACTTGTTGCATGATGGTTTTCTGTTCGTGAAACTTGTTGCATGTTGATTTTTCTCTTTGTACACTGATTTTTCTAATCGTGAAACTGTTTTTGTTCAAGGAACTTTTTGCATGATGGTTTTCTGTTCGGGAAACTTTTTGGACATTAATTTTTCTCTTCGTAAAAGTTGCTCCTTCATTTTTTCTTCTTCTCTTGACTCTAATTTTGTTTATAGACCATGACCGGACTGATTTATGCCTGTGGAACTAGTTGAGTTCTGATTTTTCTTCGTGAAACTTGTTGCATGCTGATTTTTTTCTCTCTGCGAAACTTAGACAATGATTTTTCTCCCAGTTAAACTGATTTTGTTCGCAGAACTTGTTGCGTGCTGATTTTTTATTCCTGAAACTTGTTGCATGTTTATTTTTTCTCTTCGTGAAACAAGTACATTGATTTTTTTTTCTACCTAGTTAAACTAATTTTGTTCATGGAACTTATTGCATGTATATTTCATTGTTCAAAATCCATGTTAAATGTTGATTTTTCTCTTCAGGAAACTTCTACAATGATTTTTTTTATTCGTGAAACTTGTTGCAGGTTGATTTTTCTCTTCGTGAAACATGTACATTGATTTTTTTTCTCCTCCTGAAACCAATTTTGTTCATGGAACATACTGCATGCATATTTTTTTTAATCGTGGATTTTTTTGTGTGCTGACTGTTTTTTTTTGTTCGTGAAAGTTGTTGCATGTTGATTTTTTTTTCTCTTTGCGAAACTCGTACACTGATTTTTCTCCTCGTGAAACTGATTTTGTTCAGGAACTTATCGCGTGCTGATTTTTTTTTTCGTTCGTGAAACTTGTTGCATGTTTTTTTTCTCTTCGCGAAATTTGTACACTGATTTTTCTCCTCGTGAAACTGATTTTGTTCAAGGAACTTGCTGCATGATGGTTTTCTGTTCATGAAACTTGTTGTATGTTGGTTTTCTGTTCGTGGAACTTGCTGCATGTTGATTTTTCTCTTCGTGGAACTTGCTCATTGATTTTTTTTTTCTTCTCTTGAAGCCAATTTTGTTCATGGAACTTGACCGTGCTGATTTATGCCTGTGGAACTTGTTGAGTGCTGATTTTTTTTTCGTGAAACTTGTTGCATGCTGATTTATGATCTCTTCGCGAAACTCAAATAATGAATTCTCCCCCGTTAAACTGATTTTGTTCGTGGAACTTTTGCGTGCTGATTTCTTATTCCTGAAACTTGTTGCATGTTTATTTTTTCTCTTCGTGAAACAAGTACATTGATTTTTTTTCTTCCTAGTGAAACTAATTTTGTTTTTGGAACTTGTTACATGCATATTTCTTTGTTCGTGATCCATGTTAAATGTTGATATTTCTCTTCATGAAACTTCTACAATGATTTTCCTCATTGGGAAAACTGGTTTTGTTTATGGAACTTGTTGCACGCTGATTTATGTTCGTGGAACCTGTTGAGTGATGATCTTTTGTTCGTGAAACGTGTTGCAGTGTGATTTTTTTTATTCTCTTCTTGAAACTTGTACATTGATTTTTCTCTTCGTGAAACTGATTTTATTAATGGAAGTTGCTGCGTGCTGATTGTTTATTTTGTTCGTGGAACTTGTTGCTTGCTGTTTTTTTTATTCGTGAAACTTGTTGCAGGTTGATTTTTTCTCTTCGTGAAACATGTACATATATTTTTTCTCCTCCTGAAACTAATTTTGTTCATGGAACATACTGCATGCATATTGTTTTGATCGTGGATATTTTTTTGTGTGCTGACTGTTTTTTTTGTTCATGAAACTTGTTGCATATTGATTTTTTTCTCTTTGCGAAACTTGTACACTGATTTTTCTCCTCATGAAACTGATTTTGTTCAAGGAGCTTGTTGCGTGCTGATTCTGTTAATGGAACTTGTTGCAATTTTTTTTTGGTTTGTGTAACTTTTTGCATGTTGACTTTTCTCGTCGAGAAACTTGCACATTGATTTATCTCCTCTTGAAGCTGATTTTCTCCATGGAACTTGTTGCGCGCTGATTTTTTTGCATGTGTAAGTTGTTGCATGCTGGTTTTTCTTCATGAACCTTGTTACATGTTGATTTTAATCTTAGTGAAATCTATACATTGATTTTTATCCAAAAGAAAGTGGATTTGTTCATGGGACTTGTTGCATGCTAATTTTTCTTATCCGTGAAACTTATTGCATGTTGTTTTGTTTCTTCGTGAATTTTTACATTGATTTTTTTATTTTTTCCTCGTGAAAACAATTTGTAGA
Organism: Artemia sp. Qi Xiang Cuo; assembly: GCF_049724085.1. Classification (NCBI taxonomy): domain Eukaryota; kingdom Metazoa; phylum Arthropoda; class Branchiopoda; order Anostraca; family Artemiidae; genus Artemia; species Artemia sp. Qi Xiang Cuo. The sequence goes on along the minus strand of NC_142797.1, from coordinate 2,586,820 downwards.
TGGAACATGTTGAGTGCTGATTTTTAGTCATGTAAAAAAAAACGTTGCAAAAAACTGTCAAAAAAAATGGTCACTACAAACATTATTTTGCTATTAGTAAAAGTCACGACTAACATTTCAATATGATTCTCATTTTGAGTTCGGAAAATATTAAATGTGATTTTTTTATGTAGTATGTATGTTATATGTCATTCTAAGAGATGTAAAAAAAAGATGAAAAAATATATCATTAAAAAAAAAGTGGGTGGGAGGGGCTGAGGGGGGCTGGAGGGGGAGGGGTTAGCAGGGGGTTGGGGAGGGGGAGTTAGGGGCAGGAGTTGGGAGGAGGGGTAAAAAGTTGGGGGGGGGGCAAAAAGTTGACGGGAGGGGGTCCTTGGGGTTAGGGTAGGGGACCTAACAACACTTTTCAAATGGTAGTTGTGTATTATACCGAACACAGTTGAGAATTGACCAAATAAGAAAAATATGTATCTCTGAATAGGAGTTAGTATTCCCTCAGATGGTTTACCATTTTCATTTCTGTCAATGCCTATAATCATACCATAACGAAGATTCATATTTAACATTAGATAAATGAACGGTCATGACTCTATCAGAAAACATGATATTTAACACCAAAACCATGGTTTCGTGAACAGCACGAATTTTCATGGTAGGCTGATTCTGATTGTCTTCTCTCTTTAATTCACACAGTAATGTCCTATCTGTCTGCTACCTTTAATTGGCACTATAAAGGATTACTTTCTGCTTGTATGGCGGGGGGACTGTCTGCTCTCTTAGATTGACCTATTACTACTGGCATAACCTAAAACTCTTGCCCTGAGGGCTGTGGGGGGAGGCTGTCATCCTCAAAGACAAATTTCCAGACCTTTTGACTACGCTGAACAAAATGGTTAAGTCAAAATTTTGAGTGGATCTGTTTGGGGAAAAGATGGGCCTGGGGGGGGGTAGCTGCCCTTTAATCGATTTGACTCTTAATAAGCGCACTAAAATTTCTGATTACCAATCCAATAAGCTCCTTCTGAAGCTTATACGACCACTCTTTCTATGAAAAACTTTTATGCTCCCAGGGCATAAATTACAACCCTTGCCCTGAGGGCTGTGGTGGGTTTGTAATCCTCAAAGACCTAATTTCCGGACCTTTCAACTACGCTGAATGAAATGGCTGGCTATATCAAAATTGTGACTATGTGTTTGGAGAAATGATGGGCATGGAGAGGCTACCCTCCAATCACTTTTGACCATTAAAATGGGCAATAGAAATTCTGATTAACAATCCAATAAGCCCCCTCCGAAGCTTATGTGACCACTCTTTTATAAAAAGATTATGAACACCCAGGGCATAACTTAAGACCCTTGCCCTGAGGGATGATTGGGGGGGGGGCTGTCATCCTCAAAGACATAATTTCCCCACTTATCAACTACACTGAACAAGATGGTTATCTTGAAATTTTGACTGGATGTGTTTGGAGAAATGATGGGCGTGGGAGAGGGGCTGGTTACCCTCCAATCACTTTCGACTATTATAAACGGCACTAGTCTGTTCAATTTCCAAACGATTGAGCCCTTTTCGAACTTTTTACGACAACTCCTTCTATACGAAGTGCCCTGGTCTAAAAAAAAACAGCAACAGCAAAATAATACATTGTGCCAACACCGTTCTTTACTTAGGCGCCTATGATTAATGTGCTATGATGAGTAGTGCTGACGCCCTCATGCCTTCTAAAGACCAGAACGTAATTTGCTTTTCGCTGAAAAAGAAATACATTTTAAATGTTTTCTCTTTTTTAACTTTAATAAATCCAAAATTATTAAGACGCTTATCAATAGCATAGGTTTATCAATCCACTATCAATCCACATTCAGTTTTGTTTTGTGCAATGAACTAGTGATGATTTTTTTGATATTATGAGAAATAGGAACATTCAGCTCGAAATAAAGCTTGTTTTCTACAATATGTGAAAATTAGTGAACAAATTAATTAAAGAATCGAACATAAGTATACTTTGTGGCGTGGCAGCGAAGGGGTTAAAGGTGCGCTCTCTGATCGGCTCTCTGATCAAAGTTTCGCTGGTTCAATCCCCCATGTCGCAAGGAAGTGAGCGTCTTGTATGCATTTATGAATATCTTTTTTTCTCTATTGTTCGAATTTTTTTTTACATAAATGTACTACTGCTTTATTTTTGCATAATGAGGTTTACTGTGGAGCATACGGAAATTTAGGAATCTGTTATTCTGAGTTTTATACCCGCCAGACTGGCTATACGACTCAGATTGGCTTCCCTATAAAAGTGATTATAAAATATTTACCAAAAGGTTTAAAAACATTGGGTGTAAACAGTAGAGTGCTCTGTTATACTTCTAGCTGATTATGTTCCTTCCTGTGCTATTCTAGCCGACTATGTTCCTTCCCGTGCTATTTGGGGAGATTACGTTCCTTGTCACCTTTCCAGAGCATGTACTTATGAATTCTACCTGGCTATGTTCCTTCCTATGCTATTCTAAGGGTTTATGTTCCTTCCTATGCTATTCTAGGAGTTTATGTTCCTTCCTGTGCTATTTTAAGGGTTTATGTTCCTTCCTATGCTATTCTAAGGGTTGATGTTCCTTCCGATGCTCTTCTAAGGGTTTATGTTCCCTCCCATGCTATTCTAAGGGTTTATGTTATTCTAAGGGTTTATGTTCCCTCCCATGCTATTCTATAGCGCTATGTTCCTTCCTATGATATTCTAAGGGTTTATGTTCCTTCCTATACTATTCTAAGGGTTTATGCTCCCTCCCATGCTATTCTATAGCGCTATGTTCCTTCCTATGTTATTCTATGGGACCTCTACACGTGATTAAACACGTTTTGAAACTATAGTCAAGGTTCTATAAGAGAATTAGACTGTTTTTTTTTGCTATTGATATCAATTGCACAAGGAATTTCACAAGAATATGCAGCGTGTACATTTAAAAAAAAGCTGGGATTCTATAATGTGGTCCAACACGTTTTGAGAGTATGGTCATGGTTGTATAAGACAATGCTTTTTGTTATTGATATCAATTGCACAAGAATATGCTCAAAAGTGTAACAGATTGAAAAGGGACACGAAAAGGGACAAGAAAACCCACGCCTGAGACACTACAGTTTCACGTGGACATTGCAAAAAAGCTGGCAAGCTATAAAGTGATTAAATACGTTTTTAAACTAAATTCAAGGTTGTATAAGAGAATTAGACTGTTTTCTTTTGCTATTGATATCAATTGCACAATGAATTTCACAAGAACATGCTGCGTGTACATTTAAAAAAAGCTGGCAATCTATAATGTGGTCCAACATGTTTTGAAACTAAGGGAATCCTAATAGTAAAGAATATGCTCAAAAGTGTAATAGATTGAAAAGGGACTCAAAAAGGGACAAGAAAACCCACGCCTGAAACACTACAGTTACACTTGGACATTGCAAAAAAAAGGCAACACCCATTTTTTAGGAGCCAATCAGATACAGCGGTGATTGCTCAATATACGATAACTTGATTGGTCATTATCATAGGTAATACATTATTTATTATTAACTTTGAAGCAATGGATACATCAATTTACAATGTGAGTACAGTTTACTAAATTTCTAAATTCCAAATAAAATCATTTTACCATCCCACTAGTAAATTCAAATTTCAGGGGGACATAGCCCCCCTCCCCTCCAACAGTAAAAACCCTACAATAGTATGAGTATACTCGCTAGAAAAAGCAAAGTACGCTCTTTTTCTATTATGTAAATAAAAACCCTCCCCCCTGCTCTGTTTACGAGCTTAATTCTTTATAAATAGTTATTCCGTTCAAAATGTCAGTTTTCTCATTCATTCTATTAAAATGCGTTTTCTTTATCTGTTTAAATAGAAACATCTGTTTATAATTACAGAAGGGGTCCCTTTTGGAAGCAAAACTTCGCACGTGTCGTATCTGAAAACAAACGCTTGGTGATTAAGACGGGTTTTGTGTAATTCTAGCCAGAAACTCAGAATTGATAGGGACCAAGATGGAACGATGCCACATTGACTGTGTGTGTGTGTGTGTGTGTGTGTGAGCAGTGCATGCGCTGTTTATTTTTCTGTCTTCTCGATAATTCATTGAGAAATTATAATGAATATTGCAAATTCAATAACAACGTAATGATTTTCACTATTTTGTTGTGTGTGTGACTGTGTGTGTGTGTGTGTGTGTGTAGATTCATTTTATGGTCAAATAAAACGTGAGTAAAGTCTTTGAAATGGGATAAATAAGTTATGCCTGAAGAATGTTGTCAATTTTACATAGGGTCTAGGTTTATGGTATACTAAAAATTGATATTAAAATCATTAATTAAAGAATACTACACTAAATTCAGAATTAACTTCAGGGGGTATTTTATATCATGGGAAGATGTTTTTGAAATCCCCCTTCCCCCCAAACTCAAAATTTTCCAAAATTTTACTTTAGAACCTTTTTTAAATATTTCTAAAGTTCTAAGACATAGAGCGCTACAAACATGAGAATCAACTTTAGAGGACAAATTATGTTATGGGAAGATGTTTTTGAAATACCCCTTCCCCGCAAACTCAAAATTTTCCAAAATTTTACTTTATAACCTTTTTTTTAAAGATTTCTAAGGCGCTAAGACATAGAGCGCTACAAACATCAGAATCAACTTTAGAGGACAAATTATGTTTTGGGAAGATGTTTTTGAAATCCCCCTTCCTCCCAAACTAAAAATTTTCCAAAATTTTACTCTAGAACCTTTTTTTTAAAGATTTCTAAAGCGTTAAGACATAGAGTGCTACAAACATCGGAATCAACTTTAGAGGATAAATTATGTTATGGGAAGATGTTTTTGAAATCCCCCTTCCCCCCAAACTCAAAATTTTCCAAAATTTTACTTTAGAAGCTTTTTTAAATATTTCGTTGGCTCATAGGTGAAAATTAAGTCCAGTTATGGATCGAAAAATAAACTATTTCTATAAAATCTGAGCTAATAAGGGTTTTTTGCCGTAAACTATAGTTTTTTGTAAGAAAATTATGGAAAATACAATTGTCTAGTTCAAATCTGAAACTTTAGTCTATTTTTGGATCGAAAAATAAACTATTTCTGTAAAATCTGAGCTAATAAGGGTTTTTTGCAGTAAACTCTAGTTTTTTGAAAGAAAATTATGGAAAATACAATTTTCTGGTTCAAATTTGAAACTTTAGTCTATTTTTGGATCAAAAAATAAAGTATTTCTGAAAATCTGAGCTAATAAGGGTTTTTGGTCGCAAACTCTAGTTTTTTGTAAGAAAATTATGGAAAATACAATTCGTTGGCTCATAGGTGAAAATTAAGTCCAGTTAGGGATCGAAAAATAAACTATTTCTATAAAATCTCAGCTAATAAGGGTCTTTTGCCGAAAACTCTAGTTTCTTGTAAGAAAATTATGGAAAATACAATTGTCTGGTTCAAATCTGAAACTTTAGTCTATTTTTGGATCGAAAAATAAACTATTTCTGTAAAATCTGAGCTAATAAGGGTTTTTGGTCGCAAACTGTAGTTTCTGGTAAGAAAATTATGAAAAATACAATTGTCTTGTTCAAATCTTAAACTTTAGTCTATTTTTGGATCGAAAAATAAACTATTTCTGTAAAATCTGAGCTAATAAAGGTTTTTGGCCGTAAACTTTAGTTTTTTGTAAGGAAATTATGGAAAATACAATTTTCTGGTTCAAATATGAAACTTTAGTCTATTTTTGGATTAAAAAATTAAACTATTTCTATAAAATCTGATCTAAAAAAGGGTTTTTGACCGTGAACTCTAGTTTTTTTTGTAAGAAAATTATGGAGAATACAATTCGTTGGCTCATAGGTGAAAATTAAGTCCAGTTATGGATCGAAAAATATACTATTTCTATAAAATCTGAGCTAATAAGGGTTTTTTGCAGTAAACTCTAATTTTTTGTAAGAAAATTATGGAAAATGCAATTCTCTGGTGCAAATCTGAAACTTTAGTCTATTTTTGGATCGAAAAATAAACTATTTCTGTAAAATCTGAGCTAATAAGGGTTTTTGGCCGTAAACTCTAGTATTTTGTAAGAAAATTATGGAAAATACAATTCGTTGGCTCATAGGTGAAAATCAAGTCCAGTTATGGATCGAAAAATAAACTATTTCTATAAAATCTGATTTAATAAGGGTTTTTTGCAGTAAACTCTAGTTTTTAAAAGAAAACTATGGAAAATACAATTGTCTGGTTCAAATCTGAAACTTTAGTCTATTTTTGGATCGAAAGATAAACTATTTCTGTAAAATCTGAGCTAATAAGGGTTTTTGGACGCAAACTCTAGTTTTTTGTAAGAAAATTATGGAAAATACAATTCGTTGGGTCATAGGTGAAAATTAAGTCCAGTTATGGATCGAAAAATAAATTATTTCTATAAAATCTGAGCTAATAAGGGTTTTTTGCAGTTAACTCTAATTTTTTGTAAGAAAATTATGAAAAATACAATTGTCTGGTTCAATTCTGAAACTTTAGTCTATTTTTGGATCGAAAAATAAACTATTTCTGTAAAATCTGAGCTAACAAGGGTTTTTGGCCGTAAACTCTAGTTTTTTGTAAGAAAATTATGGAAAATACAATTTTCTGGTTCAAATCTGAAACTTTAGTCTATTTTTTTGGATCGAAAAATAAAACTTTTTCTATAAAATCTAAGCTAATAAGGGTTTTTGACGATAAACTCTAGTTTTTCGTAAGAAAATTATGGAAAATACAATTCGTTGGTTCATAGGTGAAACTTAAGTCCAGTTATGGATCGAAAAATAAACTATTTCTGTAGAATCTGAGCGAATAAGGGTTTTTGACCATAAACTCTAGATTCCTGTAAGAAAATTTTTGAAAATACAATTCTCTCGTTCAAATGTGAAACTTAGGTCCATTCTCTGGTTCAAATGTGAAACTCAAGTCCGATTTTGGATACTCATAATGATGAGGACTGATGGTTCTAATTCAATATTTTTTTTTCATAAAAACAAACTATTTTTTTTAACTTCGAAATTATTCAACTTTATTTTTTTTTTGTGCGTATCTTAAAATGACAAAATATGCTTACGGCTCTAGCAATTGTACTCTGTGATTGGTCAGAGACACGACATGGCTTTCCCACTGGTATTCTATGTCCAGATATCGACACTACCTAGTCTATTGCATGTATTAAATCGTTTTTTTTTACGCAGTGGAACGATAAACACATAAGTCATATCTTAAAAAAAAAGTGAAGATGGAACATTTTAATAAAGTGTGTTCACATGTCAATGTTATTGTAGCATTGAATGCCGACAAGGAGAAGTATTTAAACTATGAAACAAGTAAAAACGCTAGCACTATTTGAAATGTATGCGTGCATTGTCATGAAAGTAAGGAATATAATTTCTTTGGAGTACCAAAAAAATTCAACTCGTATTATGGTGGATATGCAAGAGTGAGATATCCAGAGATGATAGCAGTCAAAGAGAATGCCAACATAAAAATAATAGTTGATGAAGTGGGACATCTTTTTGCCAGTGCTTGTGGTAACATGCTACCTCTTGTTGCACCCCATCGTCAACTTTCGGGTATTAGCATTCAACAGAAGATCAAAAGAAGACATGCATACTCTTCTACTAATATCATAAACCATATCTTGCCTACGTGTCGAAACCGTTACCTTTGTAAAAATAATGTTGTAATAGACAGTGAAATTGCCGGAAAAATAAAAAGGGCATTGGCAGAAAATATCACTAAGGAATATAAAGATGAATCGATGAAAAACAAAGTGCCAGCAAACGTCACTACCATTAATGAACCAAATAATAGCAAAGATGAAATGCATATTGAAAAATGGGATGACCCCCCATTTGAAATATGTTCACATGTTAGTGTTATTGTAGCATTGAATGCTGACAAGGAGAAGTATTTGAACTATGAAACAGGTACAAGTGATAGCACTATCGGAAACGTATGCATGCGTTGTCACGACAGTAAGGAATTAAATTTCTTTGGAGTACCAAAAAAATTCAATTATACAAATGGTGGATATGCAAAAGTATCATTTCCAGAGATGTTAGCACTCAAAGAGAATGCCAACATAAAAATAATAGTTGATGAAGAGGGGTATCTTCTTGCTAGTGCTATAGATAACATGCTACCTATTGATAGAACCTTTCGTCATCTTTTAGGTATTAGCATTCTAATGAAAGCAAAGGCGAAAAGAAAGGCCTACTCTTCTACTAATATCATAAAGCATATCTTGTAAACGTGCTAAAACTGTTACCTTCATAAAAATAAGGCTGAAATAAACAGTGAAATTGCCAGAAAAATAAAAAGGGCATTGGTAGAAAACATCACTAAGGAATATAAAGATGAATTAAAGAAAAACAAAGTGTCAGTAAACGTTACTACTCTTGATCAAACAGTTAATGAATCAAACAATATCAAAGATGATAATTGTGTTGAGCTTGTTGGTGACACACCAGTAAATATTGTGCATGACTCAAAATGGAATAATGATTATTCTACCGATTACGAGTTAAGAGAAGACAATAGCTACAATATCAAGAGAGAACATGGTGAACTATTTTATGGAACAGATTCAAAATGTTCAAAGTTGACCATTGATATTAATAATGTATCATAATATATTTTTTTATTAATATTCTACATGGCATTATTTCATTAAAAATATATTATGCATTACATTGTTATGTGTTCATTATTTTTAGAGTAAGCTAGCATATCAAACGTTTAGAATGTCTATTAAAACATTGGAGATGTAAGAAAAGGAATTCGCATACATCTATTGTCAGACACATGGGATAGAGTGAATAAATTTTATTTATCAACATCTTTTCTCAGATACATCATATAAAATTGACAGAATCTACGTGTCAGAGTGAATAATTTTTTCTTTTATCAACATCCTTTGTCAGATACATCAAATAAAAATGACGAAATCTAAATTTCAGAATGAATAAATGCTTTAACAACATCCTTTATCGGATATGTCGGATAAAATTGAGAAAATCTAAGCATCAGAGTGGCTAAATTCGATATCAGCATCCTTTTCTCGGATACATAGGATAAAATATCGGATAAAATTGACAAAATCTAAGTATCAGATTGATTAAATTCTATATCAACATCAACGGGGTTATATATATATCAACGGGGTTACGTGCGCGCACGTAACCCCGTCTAAATTTTTTTTTTCATAATTTACTGAATTAAATTTCTGTATTGTGTATCCAAGAGGTGAATTCAAGAAAGAGTTTGTTACTTACTTCCCTACTTAATCACTTATATACTTACACTTTTTTCATAATGACATAATGACATATCCAACAACGGATGTTGAAAAAGAATTTATTCAATCTGATACCTAGATTTTGACAATGGTATTCCCATGCACGTGAGAAATAGATGTTGATATAGAATTTAATCAATCTGTTACTTAGATTTTGTTAATTTATCCGATATTTTATACTTTGTATCCGAGAAAAGGATGCTGATATAGAATTTAGTCACTCTGATGCTTAGATTTGGTCAATTTTTTGTGACATATCCGATGAAGGATGTTGTTAAAGCATTTATTCATTCTTAAATTTAGATTTCGTCATTTTATTTGATGTATCTGACAAAGGATGTTGATAAAAGAAAAAATTATTCACTCTGAAACATAGATTCTGTCAATTTTATATGATGTATCTGACAAAAGATGTTGATAAATAGAATTTATTCACTCTATCCCATGTGTCTGATAATAGATGTATGCGAATTCCTTTTCTTACATCTCCAATGTTTTAATAGACATTCTAAACGTTTGATATGCGAGCATACTCTAAAAATAATGAACACATAACAATGTAATGCATAAAATATTTTTAATGAAATAATGCCATATAGAATATTAATACAATAAATATATTATAATACATTATTAATATCAATGATCAACTTTTGACATTTTGAATCTGTTCCATAAAATGGTTCACTATGTTCTCTCTTGATATTGTAGCTTTTGTCTTCTCTTAATTCGTAATCGGTAGAATAATCATTATTCCATTTTGAGTCATACACAATATTTACTGGTGTGTCACCGAAAGGTTCAATATGCGTTTCGTCTTTGATACAATATGATTCATTGAGAGTTTGATCGATCTCAGTAACGCTTTCTGGAACTTTTCTTTTTCCAGTTCATATTTATATTCCTTAGTGATATTTTCTACGTATAGTCTTTTTGTTTTTACAGCAATTTTAATATATATTACAACATTATCTTTATAAAGGTAACAGTTTTGGCACGTAGACAAGCTATGGTTTATGATATTAGTAGAAGAGTAGGCCTTTATTTTCCCCTTTGCTTTCATTTGAATGCTAATACCTAACAGATGACAAAAGGTTCTATCAATAGGTAGCATGTTACCTATATCACTAGCTTGAAGATACCCATCTTCATCAACTATTATTTTTATGTTGGCATTCTCTTTGAGTACTAACTTCTCTGGAAATGATACTTTCGCATATCCACCATTTGTATAATTGATTTGTTTTGGTACTCCAAAGAAATTTAATTCTTTATTGTCATGACAACGCACGTATACGTTTCCGATAATGCAACCACTTGTACTTGTTTCATAGTTCAAATACTTCTCCATGTCAGCATTCAATGCTACAATAACACTAACATGTGAACAAATTTCTAATGGGGGGTCATCCACATGTTCAATATGCATTTCATCTTTGCTATTATTTGGTTCATTAATGGTAGTGACCTTTGCTGGCACTTTGTTTTTCATCGATTCATCTTTATATTCCTTAGCAATATTTTCTGCCAATGCCCTTTTTATTTTTCCGGCAATTTCACCGTCTATTACAACATTATTTTTACAAAGGTAACAGTTTCGGCACGTCGACAAGATATGGTTTATGATATTAGTAGAAGAGTATGCATGTCTTCTTTTGATCTTCCGTTGAATGCTAATACCCGAAAGTTGACGATGGGGTGCAACAAGAGGTAACATTTTACCACAAGCACTGGCAAGAAGGTGTCCCTCTTCATCAACTATTATTTTTATGTTGGCATTCTCTTTGACTGCTATCATCTCTGGATATCTCACTCTTGCATATGCACCATAATAAGAGTTGAATTTTTTTGGTACTCCAAAGAAATTAAATTCCTTACTGTCATGACAATGCACGCATACATTTCCAATAGTGCTACCATTTTTACTTGTTTCATAGTTTAAATACATCTCCTTGTTGGCATTCAATGCTACAATAACATTGACATGTGAACACACTTTATTAAAATGCTCCATCTTCACTCTTTTTTTTAAAGATATGACTTATGTGTTTATCGTTACAATGCGTAAAAAAAATACTGATTTAATACATGGAATAGACTAGGTAGTGTCGATATCCGGACATAGAATAACAGTGGGAAAGCCACATCGAGTCTCTGACCAATCACAGAGTATAAATTTTAGAGCTGTAAGTATATTTTGTCATTTTAAGATACGTAAAAAAAAAAAAAAAAATAAAGTTGAATAATTTCGAAGTTAAAAAAAAAATAGTTTGTCTTAATGAGAAAAAAAATATTGAATTAGAACCATCAGTCCTCACTATTATGAGTATCCAAAACTGGACTTAAGTTTCACATTTGAACCAGAGAATGTACCTAAGTTTCACATTTGAACGAGAGAATTGTATTTTCCATAATTTTCTTACAGGAAACTAGAGTTTATGGTCAAAAACCCGTATTAGCTCAGATTCTACAGAAATCGTTTATTTTTCGATCCATAACTGGACTTAAGTTTTCACCTATGAACCAACAAATTGTATTTTCCATAATTTTCTTACAAAAAACTAGACTTTACGGCCAAAAAACCCTTATTAGCTCAGATTTTATAGAAATAGTTTTATTTTTCAATCCAAAAATAAACTAAAGTTTGAGATTTCAACTAGTAAATTGTATTTTCCATAATTGTCATAAAAAAAACTAGAGTTTTCGGCCAAAAACCCTTATTAGCTCAGATTTTACAGAAATAGTTTATTTTTCGATCCAAAAATAGACTAAAGTTTCAGATTTGAACCAGACAATTATATTTTCCATAATTTTCTTACAAAAAACTAGAGTTTACTGCAAAAAACCCTTATTAGCCCAGATTTTATAGAAATAGTTTATTTTTCGATCCATAACTGGACTTAATTTTCACCTATGAGCCAACGAATTGTATTTTCCAGAATTTTCTTACAAAAAACTAGAGTTTAGGGCCAAAAACCCTTAGTAGCTCAGATTTTACAGATATAGTTTATTTTTCGATCCAAAAATAGACTAAAGTTTCAGATTTGAACCAGACAATTGTATTTTCCATAATTTTCTTACAAAAAACTAGAGTTTACTGCAAAAAATCCTTATTAGCTCAGATTTTATAGAAATAGTTTTTTTTTTCGATCCACAACTGGACTTAATTTTTACCTATGAGCCAACGAATTGTATTTTCCATAATTTTCTTACAAAAAACTAGAGTTTGCGGCCAAAAACCCTTATTAGCTCAGATTTTACAAAAATAGTTTATTTTTCGATCCAAAAATAGACTAAAGTTTAAGATTTGTACCAGAGAATTGTATTTTCCATAATTTTCTTACAAAAAACTAGAATTTACGGCCAAAAACCCTTATTAGCTCAGATTTTACAGAAATAGTTTATTTTTCGAACCAAAAATAGAATTAAGTTTCAGATTTGAACCTGACAATTGTACTTTCCATAATTTTCTTACAAAAAACTATAGTTTACGGCAAAAACCCTTATTAGCTCAGATTTTATAGAAATAGTTTATTTTTCGATCCATAACTGGACTTAATTTTCACCTATGAGCCAACGAAATATTTAAAAAAGCTTCTAAAGTAAAGTTTTGGAAAATTTTGAGTTTGGGGGGAAGGGGGATTTCAAAAACATCTTCCCATAATATAATTTATCCTCTAAAGTTGATTCCGATGTTTGTAGCACTCTATGTCTTAACGCTTTAGAAATCTTTAAAAAAAAGGTTCTAAAGTAAAATTTTGGAAAATTTTGAGTTTGGGGGGAAGGGGGAGTTCAAAAATATCTTCCCATAAAATAATTTGTCCTCTAAAGTTGATTCTGATGTTTGTAGCGCTCTATGTCTTAGCGCCTTAGAAATCTTTAAAAAAAAGGTTCTAAAGTAAAATTTTGGAAAATTTTGAGTTTAGGGGGAAGGGGGATTTCAAAAACATCTTTCCATAAACAAATTTGTCCTCTAAAGTTGATTCTGATGTTTGTAGCGCTCTATGTCTTAGCACTTCAGAAATATTTAAAAAAGGTTCTAAAGTAAAATTTTGGAAAATTTTGATTTGGGGGGAAGGGGGATTTCAAAAACATCTTCCCATGATATAAATTACGCCCTAAAGTCAATTCTGAGTTTAGGGTAGTATTCTTTAATTAACGATTTTAATATCAATTTTGTAGTATATCATAACGCTAGACCCTATTTTAAATTGACAACATTGATCAAACATCACTTATGCATCGCATTTCAAAGGGTTTACTTACCTTTAATTTTACCATAAAAAGAATCTACACACACACACACACACACACACACACACACACACACACACACACACACACACACACACACACACACACACACACACACACACACACACACACACACACACACACACACACACACACACACACACACACACACACACACACACACACACACACACACACACACACACACACACACACACACACACACACACACACACACACACACACACACACACACACACACACACACACACACACACACACACACACACACACACACACACACACACACACACACACACACACACACACACACACACACACACACACACACACACACACACACACACACACACACACACACACACACACACACACACACACACACACACACACACACACACACACACACACACACACACACACACACACACACACACACACACACACACACACACACACACACACACACACACACACACACACACACACACACACACACACACACACACACACACACACACACACACACACACACACACACACACACACACACACACACACACACACACACACACACACACATACAGTCCCGTTTTTTTAGTTCAGAATCAAATGACGTGACTGCTCTAACACATTTTCTTTGTTAAGGGCATTGTTTTCAGCAATATATGTATCTGAACAGCTTAAAAAAAATAAAATAAAAAAAATAAAAAAAATAAAGGATAACTTGCCAAAAGGGATGCTTAAATACTTCAATGATGAAGGATAAATTTACTTTAAGGTATGAAGGAGGAGGAAAATGAAATCTGCTGGATTGAATTGGTTAAGGGGGAACTTATAAAACCATGTTAGTCCCGACATAAAAAGAAAAATATGAAATTACAATTTTTAATGAAAAAAGCCCCCACATGCAGTTATGCAGATTTTGGTAGTAGCGGGCACCATATTTAGAAAAAGAAACGTGAGTGAAAAATCAGCAAAAATAAGCTAAAAACACCAAACAGCTTAACCAAATTTCACTTTCCTTTTAAGGTTTGGTTGTCTTCGGGAATAAAAAACAATGTTATTTTTGTGGATGAAAAGCATTGTGAAATTTAAATAGTTAATTTTGCTTAATTTCTTTCACGGTTCCATGTGGCAACGCTGACTTACATGTTATAGTGCTCAACAAAATTTAAAATTTTGAAACAACCAAAAGAAATGTTTTAGAAAATTGCGGTGACCAAGATCTGTCCGCTGCCGCCAAATCTCTGATCGATGCTGATGCATCAGGAGAATATCTCGTGCTAGCAGGACACGACGCGCGTAAAGCGTTTGACAGTCTGATTCAGGCTGCTATGCTTCTCCGTGCAGCAAAACGTTGGGTAATTTCTTCATATACTAGATCTATTTGTAATATGCATTTTCGTATTTTATTTTGAATTTTCCTACTCGTCACAATTCGACCTAAAAACTATATTGCGTAATCTGTCCAAATCTCTTATCTGACAAATGTTCACTAGGTAACAAAATCTAATGTGGCAGCAATTATGTAACTAGTAGATACATTAGAAATCATTTTATTGCTAATTATAGTAATTAGTATTAATGAATGAACATTGAACATATTTAGAACATATTAGAACATATTTAGAATGAATGACTATATTTAGTTCATTGTTCTGGACCTTGATGCATTCCTTAATTTGTGAAGAATCTGTGTGCTACTACTGCTAATACTATTCTGAGGATTGCTATTACTGTGACTAACAATCTTCTGAATATTATTATTCACAATGTGAATTGCTACAAAAATGAAAAAAAACTCAAAAATTAGAGAAATCAAAGAAGCTTTACTCGAGTCGTTAATCAAACAGTTCGTGGTAACGAACTGTAAGTAAGGAGCGACCCGGCTCAATGGTAACCGAAACTGTAGAAAACGGAATTTTGATACCAATAGATACATCAAAAGAATCAGATTTTAATACTGATTTCAAATATATAAGTTTCAACAAGTTACGCGCCTGAGAAAATTTGGCTGATTTTAAAAAAAGGGGGAAAGTCGGAAAGACCCCATGAAAGCTATAGAACCTTAATGCAAATCACACCATCATATTCAGCGTATCAGATAACCCTACTGCGGAGGTTTCAAGCTCCTATCTACAATAATGTGGAATTTTGCATTTTTTGCCAGAAGAAAGATTACGGATGATTGTTTATTTGTTTGTTTTTTGTTTTTTTTTTTCCCAGGGGTGATCGTATCGACCCAGTGGTCCTAGAATATCGTGGGAGGGCTCATTCGAACGGAAATGAAAAGTTCTAGTGCCATTTTTAAGTGACCAAAAAAATGGAGGGCAACTAGGCCCCCTCACACGCTCATTTTTTTCCCTAAGTCACCCGATCAAAATTTTGAGATAGCCATTTTTGTTCAACATGGTCGAAAATATGATAGCTATGTCTTTTAGGATGACTTAATCCCCCGAAGTCCCTGGGGGGAGGGCTGAAAGTTATGAACTTTACCCAATTATAACATATAATATTGGTTATTGGGAAGTATACAGACGTTTTCAGAGAGGATTTTTTCTGGTAGTGGGGGGGGGGGAGTGGGTCGGGGGTTATGTGGGAGGATATTACCATGAAGGAATTTTTCCTGGGAGAAGGGAAATTGCTATGAAGGGGGCGCCGGATTTCCCAGCATTATTTAAATAAAGATCAGAAATTGTATATACAAAAAACTAGTTTTTTAACTGAAAGTAAGGAGCAACCTCAAAACTTAAAACGACAGAAAACATTACGTATGTGATTGGGTTCATTCCCTAGTAAATACCTCGCTCTTTAAGCCAAAGATTATTTAGTACTTTCATAAGAGCTATTTATTCTAATAAACGGCATTTGTGATTAATGGGTCATTTTTAAAGAATTGAAACAAAATTCGAACTTTAGATTAAAGAGCAAGGTATTGACTAGGGGACGAACCCTCTAATACACGTATTAAAAATTTAAGAATAATGAAGTTCGTTACGTAAGTTAATTCGTAAGTTACATATATTTATTACTAATAAAAACGTTCGTAAATAAAATTAAACAGGTTTCGAGAAAGCCATTTAACTAAATAAAAGTAAAATTAATATTCAAATTTTGTTTTTATTATTTATGCATGGTGAGCCAAAATCAAAACCTGCATTAATTCAAAAACGTTCAAAAATTAAATAAAAAAAACAAGTTTTTTTTAACTGACAGTAAGGAACGACGTTAAAACTTAAAACGAACAGAAATTATTCCGTATATGAAAGGGGCTGTCCCCTCCTCAACCCCTCGCTCTTTACGCTAAAGTTTGACTTTCAAACAAATCTTATTTTTTTTAAAAAATGAAAAACTTTATCGTAAAGAGATAGGCGTTGAGGAGGGGACAGCCCCTTTCACATACGGAATAATTTCTGTTCGTTTTAAGTTTTAACGTCGTTCTTACTTTCAGTTAAAAAAACTTGTTTTTGTTAATTTAATCTCAATATAGGTTGTCATAGCCTTGAGGTCTTGGGAATACGCCAGGCAACTGTAAATAAGACAACTGCTCATATATGTAAATATGCTAATAAATAGGTGACATAAATAAATATAAATTAGATAGCTTTTTTGTGGGGGGGGGAGGGGGTGACATGCATTTATGTTACTCATTTTAATTTTGTATTTATGAATACTATAACGTTTTGGCTTTAAATACATTATTAACAACTGTTACTATTATTATTGTACATAAATTATTCTCGCACTCCGTGGCCCAAGTCGGGCCTTGGGTCTTGAATAACCTCCTTCCCTTTAAAATTCTTACATATTCTTACATTCTTGCCTCGTTGAACCTTTTTCAACTTATGACCATTCAAGACTCGTTGCGAGAACCATCCTGAATAATTAAAAGTTAATTGCGTAAATATTTGTTTTGTGCTAATAAATTGAATGAAAATGCGCATATCTAGAAAGTTATTTCCAAGCTCACCAAACCAACTAAGAACCTGCAACGGCTAATCTAAGGTCTCAGCTCTGCCAAAATCATCCTACCTAATTCCAACTGATTTTGCTAGTAATGCTCCTATCCCCACTGCTCAGTCTGTAAGCCCTCTTTGTACGAATACTCCTTAATGAACGGTGGGCTTGTTGAAATCAGAATCATACAATGACTCTCAGCATGCATAATCAAGAGCTCTAAATGAAGTCCTAGTGATAGAAAGCCATTCCTCTACCTATTATGCCCTTTTCTGCCTATAATAATCAAGGTCTACTTGGGCAATGGTCATACATGACAGAACATTCATCAATATACCCCCCTGATATTGCTCTTACGCAGTATTTTGACTAATTTTCACCGATTTTTTTTTTTTGGGGGGGGGGTTATCAACTCCCCCTTATAAGTGACGTCCATGGTACTAATTTTGCCTGCTTAGCTAGCGTTTCTGCGAAATCAGTGAACCAAAATAAATACGCATCATGGTTGCCCTTTTAGGGGGCAACCTGGCCCCCTGGCAGGGTAGCCGCTAGCAAAGATCGATCCTTAACCTATAGTAACCAAAAAATTTTTACTTGCTTAAAAAAATCTGTCAAGTGAGGAAGAATTACCATTTGAAACAGATTCAAGAATGGCACCTGTTACTTCAATTAATCTTAATGATAAACTTTCTTCTGAAAACAAATTGGTGTGGACTTAAAAAAATATCCCGAAACCCACCAATATGGTGTCAGATTGAAGTGAAACTAGTACAATTTGAACCACAATAGGCGAAAGTTCCATTTAGGAGAATTACAATCCCCTGATGCAGCGGCGTATTTCCTTTTTCGTTCTCTGAAACATCAAAGAGGACTCATTTGAAAGGAACTTACTACATGTAGTGCCTTTTGTAATTAAAAGAAGATAATATTAAAATAAAACACAGTTTTCGACATGAAATAAGGTTTCACGTGACAATAGAGAGGTGCCAACAAGGAATTAAGAACGGTGACTAGGAGGTGTCGTAAAGGGGTACTTTGTACGTTTAAACACGGTATTTCACGTATATTACACGGTGACTAGGAGGTGTCGTAAAGGGGTACTTTGTGCGTATAAACACGGTATTATACGTATTTTACACGGTGACTAGGAGGTATCGTAAAGGGGTTCTTTGTATGTTTAAACACGGTATAATGATACTCAGGAGGGATTAAAGAACTTAAACCTGACAAAAAAAAAACATTTATAATAAACGTTCATAAAATCTAAGAGAAATCGAACTTTTGAAAACATTTTGTCGTGATAGAAAAACATGAAGGTCGTTTTCGAAATCAACGGCAAAAAATGCATAAAACTTAGCTATTATTTTCACCGATTTCTTTGCATCGCAGGCATATGTCATTCCTTCTGTACGATGAGGCAAAAAAAATAAAAAAATGACGATAAGGTAGGAACATCGCGTTTTACTAAGTTACTAATTTTGTGAAGGCCATTGTAATGACTTGCATGTTTTATTTGATTAGCTTGTCTTATTTGTCATCTATTAGTTAAAAAAAAAAAGAGATAGAGAAAAAATAGGAATTTTGTAAAGAAAAAAAGTACTACGTACCATAAAAGACGTCTCTATGATTACTGCTCAAGTACGTTCATCATGAGTCACTGAGAAAGTTTGAACAACCAGAAAAACTTCTCTATTGGAATTGCCAGTTACATAAATGTTTGCTTTGTATATTTTGATTAAATATTGACTATAGGTTATACTGATAAGGCCCTTAGACCCACTATATAATATATTCTATCTAAGATACCACATCAATTTGGTATATATTCTAAAGATGAACGGAATAAAGAAATTTCTCACTTTTGGGTTTCTCTTCCTTACGTTTGTAACTGCTTTGGCAGTACCTCGTCAAAACAACGGCAGTTACCTCTACGAACAGGTATGTCTTCATTTTTTTCATTTTGTGAAGAAGCATTGCTCGTTTTTCTATCAATAAAATACACAAGAAAACTTATACAGATATTATTTACTAGATGTAATATATTTTCCCCACAATGGCAGTGTAAAGGACGAATATATATCTCCGTTTCATTTTGACATATTTTGAAATGTATTTTGTTCCTCGGGGGGGAGGGGGAGGACTTGCTCTTTCGTGAAATCTGAAGAATTTGGGGACGTAGATGCACTTCTAGTGCTAAAAACCTTCCTATCTTTGGGGATAGGGCAGTTAAAAAGGACATAGGAGGGGGCTGGATACCCTCTGATCACTTTTGACTCTAAAAACAGACACTAGAACCTTCAATTTCCAATCGAATTAGTACCTTCCGAAGTGGCTCTTTCTTATAAAATGGCTCTGGAAAAAATGATAAATAAACCGACAAATAAATAACACATTGAATCCTTATGGCTCTTTACTGTAGGCATTTAACCTCACTAGAGTGTTGCCTCTAATAATGCTATGCCAGGGAGATGACGGTATTCACTTGATCAATTTTATCGTTACCTATCATCATCACTCCCCTCTCATCATTCCTTCATTCTCTTCTAACCTCTTCATCTCTTCTACCAAGCTCAAAGTGTTCTTGCTAATATTCCTAGCTGCTTCTCTTCTTCCCTTAAGACATTTTTCTACTGCTTCGCAAATTGTTTTACTATTTGTAAAGCATCCCAGAATTGATTAACGTCATCACTACCCAAAAGGTAGTTATCCTTCCTTGATCCGGCGATCTTTAAATTTAATATCAACAACTTCACTCCTTTGTATTCTTGTGTCAATCTTGCCAGTCTGATATTCGCAATAAAATAATCAATAAGGCTAGCCTCCCTACCATTATGTAAGTGTCATTGTACCTTAAGGGTATGTGATGCCCAACAACTTGTTGGCTGTAATTAGATTGTTGCACCTACAAAACTGTAGCTGTCTGTTATCATTGCTATTTTCCCTCCCTACACCCAATTTCTAAGGTCGAATATCATCTATCCCTACTTTTACTAGACTGGGTATTCAGATCTCCTAATGAAAATAATATTTCTACCTTGGATTGTGTCTCTTTCGTCCTATAACTATGTGTAAAATTGATCTGAATCGCTACTGATCCTGTCAGTTGGTTCTGAAGACCTTAAACTTCCAACAAGCAAATTTTCTGGTAAAAATCTTGTCATTTTGTAAAGATTTGGGGCATCTTCCGTCAACTCATGATTTTTGGAGATCACCCCTGCAACCAACTCCCATCGTTATTGTAGGTGTAAAATGTAATCTTCTATTAAGGCTTAATCTTAATATAGTATTAATGGTTGTGCTAATCCCTACAACCTCGTAAAGAAATAAGTTCAGCCCAAAGTAAACTGAAAATTTAAAAACACTTTTTGAAAAAACAATGTCAAGTGACAAAGATTGTCATTCGAAATTTATTCAGGAATGGTTAGTATGATTTCAATTAATCTTAATGGTAAAAGTTTATTGTGTAAACAAAAACCCATACAGAAAAGTTACAGCCCCTCAACTTGAACAACAAGGAAAATCCTTTTCTTTCCTTCGATAACAATGATGTGTCCCCTTTTTTCTTGTTTTCTTTTCTTCACCACTAGCGGGGCACTTGAACATCATAGAGAGCAGTTTAAGAACACATTTGAAAGGCAATTGCTATATCTACATGCTTATTGTAAGTGGAAAAACATAATATTAAAAATAAAATACAATTTTTGAAAAAAAACTGCATCTTTATACATAAGATGTCGTCATATTGGGTATGAGGCCATGTTGGATTTACTCTACTGCCTGATTCGTTCAGGCTTGTTCTACCTAGGATTCGTTCTTTACTAGATCTAGCGAAGCAAAACCCCATGGCCTAAGGTAAAGAGAGCAAAAAAAACAAAAAACATTGGAGGTTTGTAAAGGCCACCTTGATGTAGTTGCGACTGTAGGAAAGCAATAGTGCTAACGGACGTGGGAAGCGCATTGGTGATTTAGTTGTAGGATTGATCTTTTGCACAATTAATCCAACAGTAGAAGAAAATGGTGCACTGTACAGGAATGAGAGAAAAGGGGCAATCAAAACAAAAGAGACAAGAGAAAAAATATATGGAGACAGGTAATATGAAATATAGGAATCCATTTCTTACATCTGATAAACGGGATACTAAATCGGCTTCAAATTTACTTAGTGAGGATGGTGCTGCCGGTGCTGAAAAAGCTGCTAAGCCTCATCCACGTTTAGTTTTATTTGTGATTTAATGAACATGTTTAGCTGCCACTGATCGGCATGACCGTGAAAGGCGCTTGACAATAAAATTGTTTGAGTTTGAGATAGCATTCAAAGCTCGAAGACTTCTAATGAACTCCAAAATAGTTTTGTTGCACCCACGATGCCAAAAATAACTGAAATTTGGAAGGAGACAAGAGTGGGTAGCTAGGGGGTAAAAAGAAGTATTTTAGCTACACGAAGTTGTAACTTCCTATGGGAGGGTTCAAGTCAGTAAACCCAAACGTGATAAATGTCTTACTCAGTACAACAGTGCAGATTGCTACCTGTACTCTCTGGCGCTGACCAAGCCCTTGTTTCTGGAGAGGATCAAGAAATTCCGCCATTCCTAACGTTGCAAATCTTCACGTGCAGAAATAAATTTCGAAATTTCCTCTTGAGCAATACTCACTCTTTAAATGACAAAGTTGATGAACTTGAAGTAATTCTTAGACAGAGTAATGTCCGCATAGTGGCAATAGCAGAGACTTGGCAGCTGACCAAGGAGCTTTGTAACATTGCTGGATTTTTTTTCTGACTACAAGGACAGAAAAAATTGGGGGAGGGGTTGGTCTTTGTGTTTAAACTAGCATCCCTTGTAAGTTACTTGCTCAGCTTATAGAACATAGTCGTGAAGTAATTTGGGGTTCAATGCAAAATAAGAAATCTTCTCAGAGATGTTTTCTTTTTAATTGTTGCATGTGTTTATTATCCTGAAAATGTAAAAAGTAGTCGAAAACTAGTTTCCTACCTCCAAACCTCTTTTGACAGTCTAGGATTATAGCATAGCCGGCCAGGATTTGTCATTACTGGTACTTTCAATCTGACGAAAACAATGGGTTTCCTCTGTTCTAGGCCCTACCCAAGCGGCGAAGGTACCTACGTACATCACGGGAAGCACCCTGTATCTTATTTTAACAAACTTAACTACGTATTATAGAATGTTTTCTTGCTTGAACTAATTGGTGAATCAGATCTCCATGCCTGAGTGATAACGGCAAAATGCACGAGTACGAAGTATATAAAGAGTTGTGTAAATTGAGAGTATCGAGCTCCTCATTTCCAGAAGAGCTCCCAAATCATTGGATGTGAGGGTTTGCTTTATTCATTGTAAAGTCGTGAGCACATATTATTAACTCGAGCTTCACTAAAATAGCTTTTACTGAGTGCTTGAAACACGCTTATGTTAAAGTAATCCCAAAACTAAAACTTCAAATTCTTGCAATAAATTGTGACCAATATCCATCACGCAAACCCTCTCCAAGCTCGCAGTATCATTCATCTTAAAAGAACTGCTAAAGCAAACTAAAGACAATATAGACCCTCTCTAGTATGGCAGTCTAATGAGATGCAACACTACAGTTTACATAGTTCGCTTAGTGGCAACAGTCTTCAAGTGGCTTGATAATGGTAGTACATATGTTGACCTCGTGCTAGTGGAGTTTCAGAAAGTATTCTATCTCATAAGCCACTTGGCTGCAAACACGAATATGAACACTATGGGTACCCACGAATGTACTCTAGTTCACAATCAGAGATTTATAAAAAGCAAACACTGTTCGTGTCCCCAATGTTTGAAGAGGACAGTACCTCAGAATGGACAAACATAACGCGCAAAACCCCATAAGGGACCAAACGTCCCAGCTTTATCTTCAAATGGCACATTAACTTCGTGCTAGCAAATTTTGATGAAAGATTCAAGTTTGTAGATGTATTTAGTATTTAATACATCAACAATGTATTAATTACATTGCATTTAGTATCTAACCAAGTGATCGAGCCACAGTTCAGTGATAACTTCTTCAGCTCCTTCTTAAATGATTGCTAAGAATACAGATTGACTCTCAACCACGCAGAATATCATCAGGTTCTGCCCCCCTAAAGCGCAAACTTGAGTTCCTCCTAGTGCTAAGTCCAGTTATCTCGTCGTCAAAAATATCGGAGTTGTGCTTATGTCTGATTGTACATCTACTGAGCATGTTCATAAGCTTGTTAAAGCAAGTAAAGCATCAATCCAAACTCATACTGCAATCCGCCTATTTGGGTATGACTGCGGCGATATTAAAAATGCCTATTTCATTTATGTAAGACTGCAACTCGAATAAGATTCGTTTGTTTACGGTCCATTCGTCCAGAAAACCAGCTACTTATGGGGCGAAATTGAAGCTATTCAGAAGAAAACCAGCATCAATTGTAACTGGAAGCAGAGATGTCGCTTGTATCATTACAAGATGGGTGTGACCACTTAATAATATATTTTGGGAAAACGTTGCGTGCCTTACCTCAGCACCACCTCATCTTACCACCAGATTCTGCAGTGAATGCCCAAACCAGGTCAAAGCTAGAATTATACCCAATAAAATTCAAGACAAATCGATACGAAACTTGTTCGTCCCCTATTTTGCGGAAGTGTCTAACAAATCAGAGTGATTTAAATATCATTAAAACAAAAAAAACATCTCACACTTTTTTAACTTTTTAAAATATTGGTGAAATTGGTGCTAGCATTACTAGAATTACCTTTCGTCAGCAAAAAATAGTTGAAATAGCAGTTTAGGCATGACTGTTTTGCTACCTACTAGATTTATTTTACTAGTTAAAAATAACTGTAAACAACTCTTTCATCACTAAATAGACTAAAATGAATTAAAAGACGCTGGGTGCATCCAGGGTGTCAAAAAGGGGTATCGAAAATGTCTCGAGAAGAGCTAGGTTGCAACTTTAGAGAATGTCGAGGGGATGTTGAGCAGCATCAAAAGACGCTTTGTGCATTCTGCCTGCCAAAAAGGACATCTTCAATATTTTGTGAACGACTAAGGTCATTAAGTTGAAACTTTCAGGACATTTAGAGGGGAGATGTTGAACTAAAAAAACACACATTGTACGCATCCAGGTTGTCAAAAAGGTTATTCGCAATGTCCCAGGAAGAGCTAAGGTATTAATTTCAGGTAGTATTGGAACTAACCTATCCCAAAGTATTTCATGAAAACAATGAAAACAACCTGTTCGAGAGCATCACATTATAACGGGAAACCTTGATCTCTGGGCATGGCCCAATACCTTCCCACTTCGTGTAAATACGATTATGAATACTCATGTTCTCCTTTTCTATTCAAAATCACCAGAATAAGGGAGTAGCTTCTCCTCTCTTAGCCACCAAAGCTCTTAATCGAAATACATTCCTTCAGATAAAGGCAAGCAATAGGATAAATGTAAAAAGCCTCTCAGGAAGTGTACCTCAGTATTACTTGTTGAATCTTGAGGACGTTGGGAGATCGTGCGCATCTGCTTTGGCCTCAAGTGGCCTGGTGCTGCAGTGATTTTTTAATGGTAGGAATAATGGTCTTTTCCCCCTTAATAATTTTTTTTGTTTTCCTTAAAAATAGAATTGGGAAACTCTTATTTATAGGAGTTTCAACAGTTTTCTAAGGTAGTCTGAATTCCAAACGATAAATCGGAAGTTATTGTGCTAGATGTATGAACTTTTTGGGAGTGAGTTGCAGCCCAAATAAGGTCCAAGGAAGGTGTCACTACTTTGCTATCTCAAACATTCCTAATTTTAAGGGTTAAAAGGCTCCGAAAAGACGAGTAAAACACTGTTCCAAAGCTACAACAGTGACTAGTTAAAAAAACATACATTATGTATATACAGTTTGTTAAGTCGAAATATTTTAGGATTTAAGCACAACCGGTGCGTTTATTGCTCGTTGGACACCAGATGTTGAAAACAACATAATCTATTTTGAATTTGAAGCACAAACCCTGGGCTGGGTAGGAGTATCAATTCTTCGACCAATCACTGAAGGACAGATTGGAGATCAGGTCATAGCAGGAGTCTATGAAGATGGAACATCTTACATTCAGGTGAGAAAGTAAAGGTGTTGTTTATTCTATATTCTTGTTATTTTTTTATTTTCTGTGTCTAAGATGTTATATAGTGTAGATTAGCTGATGCTTTCTCCCTTCGAAAGTCTGCTAAACCTCTTCTGAAAATATTAATCTAGCTATGTTACTGTCTGTGTAAGGATTTGCTATATTGAAAAGTTAGTTTCACCCAAAAAATTTATTTTGTCAATGGTTCATACAAAAAACAAAACATGTATAAAATGAAGACTTGATGATGTCTGAAATACTAAATGACGTAAAAAGTACTGAATGACGTAAAATGATGATGACGTAAAAAGAGAATTGAAGGACTATTCAAAAAATTGCACTTAAACGAAGTGAAGAGTCAGAGCTTATGAACAAAAACCCATTAACCTAGGGAAGTTTGCATAGTTTTATAAAGAACAGAGAGGGGGCTAACTAAAAAGGATTCATCATAGAAAAAATTAAATTTTTAACGTAACATGTGCAGGAGAACGTGTATAACTGAAAATACGCATTACTGAAAACTTTCAAATCAAGCTTTCCCTTACAGAAAAGGGTAATGCTTTTTGAAGATAGTCATGGATTCATGTTTATTAATACCCTCCCCCCAAGAGGGATGTTCGAGCTTGATTGCTGGTCGTAGAAAATAGAAAATATTAAATAATTTATTACATCAAGTTACCTTATAACTAAATTCGAATTGAAAATATAATAACGGGCACAAATCTTGCAAAGGGAAAAACTAAATAAAATGTGATTTTTTCACGTGATTGCACTTAATGACCTCTGACCTGTTCTGTGTTAATTACGTTGACCTAGGTTATATGCAATATTTTAGTTAAAAAAGGTCGTTTCATTTTAATAGAATCCCTTATCAGAAGATACCTTAAGAACCTATTCAGTGTTTTACAGCTGCTTTGTGTTGGTCTGTATTGTGTTTCTTCTCCAATGTTGAAGTTCGTTTGCCCTAAAGCAACGTACAAATGTAAGTCCAGTAAGACTTTCATGTCCAGCCATGTATATCTCGCCATGCGCTTGCTTAAGCGTGGAATGTCAGCCAGACATCAGAGGCGCCAATTAGGGGGGGGGGGGTGCATACCCCCCTTAGACTTTGAAAATTACCTTTCATTTATATTTCACAGCTATTTTCTATTATAGTTCTGTGCTATAATAAAACAGCGAACCTGGCTAACTGGTCGTGTTTTTTTGTAGCCCCTGTGCATCGTTTTGCACAGTTATTAAATAGCACTGTTACTTTTTGATGACTTTGTTTTGAAATGTACTGTCTTTCCCACTCTTGTAAAACCTAATTCTACCATTAAGGAGATAATTTTATTTTGAAATTTCTAAGAGCGCGTCTACGCTATTTTATTAACAATCCTCGACCGGAAATGTGATTTCTGAGTAGGGCTCACTCAAACAAACTTCAGCTGGTCAGTATTTCTTTATTGTCTCTTGTGAAGATTTCGTAATCAAACTATGAGTAAAAAGTGACAAAAAACTTTGGATTTTTTTGCGGTAAAAATGCAGAAGAAAAATGAAGAAAGTGGCAATAGTGTCAGCGCTCAAAGTGTCGAGTTAGTGGAGACAAATTCCCCCACCAGTGACAGTCCTTCGGAAACAAGCGGAACAGTAATGACTCAGGTCAACATTAAAGTTCGGTCTGCATCCCTAAGCCCCTTGCGGGCCCCAGTAGCAGTAGTAGTCAAGAACCTCTCTCAGATATCTCTCTACGACGCGTCATGACAAACCAGCTCAACCTATTCATGAGAGATATCCGGCTTCTAATTCTAACAGAAAGAAATTCAGGGCAAACTACTATAAGACTTATGAATGGATTGAATACTCAAAAACCTTGAATTCCGTGTTTTGTTTTGCTTGCCGCCATATTTCTATGGGGACTCTATGGGCTGGAGAAACTGGTCGAAAATGGCTTTCATTCAGTTAGGATTTTGTAAGTGGAAAGACAGTTCTGCTCTATTAAAGCAACATGATGGTTCTGAAAGACACAGGCATTGTATGTCAGCATGGACGGAATTTAAGACAAATAGTGCTGATACATAGAGATCTATAGCAAATGCCTTATAACACTCTAGATCTCAAACATAAACAAATAAGAAGAACAACAGGTAAATTTTTTTTTTATACAAGACAGTGGAAAGCAACTTTAAATGAATATTTCGACCCTATATCCAAGGGCCGTCCTCAACAAAACAGACGAAGAGAATAAAACCACTATAAAAGAAACTTACATTAAAATTCAATAATTAAAACTTTTTAAAAAAGTTTTAAAACAGCCCTAATATCATTACTTCAAGGGAGTTCAACCAGGACTTCTATACCAGGACTTGTGCATTTATATCATGCAGTAATACTCGACACGAGCTATTTGCGGAATCCCAGCGTATTAGCGGGCAAAAAGTCTTGAGCTTGAGAGGACAGTCCAGAGTCACTGATTTTACGCAGTCCGCTGTATTTTGAAGGTGAGGGAAAGATTTGATTGCATTGTTGCTGTGCTTGCCACAGTCTCTGATAGTTCAAACGGCGAGTCAGCATGTGAGGCAAAAGGACTACTGGACAAGATCAACTCAGCCTCTTTTGTCTCAACTTTGCACATAATGGAGAAAGTATTATGTCATTAGAAATTGTTTATCAGAGCAACTTCAATCCGAAAGTTTGTTGATATATAAGACACTTGCACTGGTTTGTGGGACATATGAGGCACTAAAAAAGCTGAGAAATGATAATGAATGGGACAACTTAAGCAAAAACATATCCGAATTCTTGGTTTTACATGATATCCAGGAATCGAACTCTCCACATTCTAAAACCAGTGCTCGAAGCAAGAGAAGTCAAGCCATTTCCATTCATGTCAAAAACTTTCTTTCAAACCCAACAACCGGTAAACGAAATACCAGTCAGCCATTCGCTGAGAGCGTGCACTTACAACAACAACAACATCGACCTTGGAACACCTGTGCTGTCGACCTCAATTCACCTATCGTGAATCAATAATTCCCCTTAGAAACAACAAATTAATTCCCCTTTCTTGACAGATCAATCAACCAATGACATCATCTGTCAGACTTTAAAAATTTTCACCTAGAAACGATTCTCCAGGAATAGATCCAAGTCATTAATGTCTTTGCCTCGGAAACAACTCTTTTGGTCGAACTCCAAAGGATATTAATAACCAAAGGCCATGGAAACAGTTTTCCAAGAAACATCTTAGCGATGAATTGTTTTAGCGCGGGAATCAGGTTTCTTATTAATTTGAAATGCATTAGCGCAGAGATACCAAAAACAAAAGGAACAAGCTGAAATTACGTTTAGGGATTATTTGGGCGAAACAGTTTCAGTCATTTTATGGAACTATTTCGGCGAATCAGTTAGAGACATTTTAAAAGATGATTTAAAAGATGATTTTAGAAGAGGTTTTGAGTGTGGTCGTTATAATACACAACTTTCATTTGAACAGTGTTGTGAGGTCCTCTAACCCAACCCCAAAGGGTTCCAATCCTCCTACCCCACCCCCGACGGACGGGCCCGGGGCGCCCCGGCCCCCCAAGCTCCCAAAGGGCCACCGGCGCCCCCAAAGTCCCACCCAGACCCCCAACGGCCATCCCCGGGCCCCCCAAAGGCCCATCGAGCTCCCAAAGGACCAACGGGGTCCCAAAGGCCCTCCACCGGTCCCCAAATGTCCCCCAGGTCCCCAACTGTCCCCCCGGACCCCAAAAGGCCCTTCCTGTGCCCCAAAGGCCCTCCCTGTGCCCCCAAAGGCCCTCCCCCGGCCCCCAAAGGTCCCCCGGACCAGAGAAGCGCCGCCGGGATGCGCCGTGAGCCAGGAAAGCGCCGCAGGATGCGCCGCAAAAAAAGTAAACTAAAAAGTAAAAATTTCGAAATGTTATCCCCCAAACGCCCTCCTCAGACCCCCAAAGGCCCTCCCCTGGTCCTCAAAGGTCCATCGAGCTCCCAAAGGACAAACCAGCCCCCAAGGGTCCCCCGGACCCCCAAAGGTCCTCCCCCGGTCCCCAAAGGTCCACTGGGCTCCCAAAGGCCCTCCCCCGGTCCCCAAAGGTCCCCCGGGCTCCCAAAAGACCACTCAATCCGCAAGGGCCCCCGGATCCCCAAACGCCCTCCCTGGGCCCCCAAGGTCCTCCCCCGGTCCCCATACATGCACACAAAAACGTACACACACACACAAACTTACACACACGCACAAAAACTTACACACACACACACACTAAAACTTACCCACACACTCCAAAAATTACACACACACTCCAAAACTTACACACACACACACACAAAAACTTACACACACACACACACACACATAAACATACACAAGCACAAGATAAAAAAAATTCACACAAAAAATTAAATTCACAAACAAAAATTCACAAACAAAAAAAAACTATTACACACACACACACACGAAAATATACACATAAACTACAAAAAATACACACACACAAAAACTTACAAACACAAACAAACACAAAAACACACAAAAACTAAATCATCACAACAAAAAAAACTCACACCCACCCGCACAAAAACTAACACACACACACACAAAACTTCCACACACACACACGACAACTTACACACACACGCCAAATCTAACATACACAAAAACTTACACACACTCACACACACACACAAAAAATTATACACACACACACACAAAAAAAACTTACACACACAAAAACTTACAAACACACACACAAACACACAAAAACTTATAAACAAAAACACAAAAAACAAAAATACAAAAAAACAATATTACAAAAAAAAAAACTTACACACACACACACACAAAAACTTACACAAACACGCAAAAACTTACAATCACACAAAAACTTACATGTACACAAAAACTTACACACACACACAAAAACTTACACACACGCACAAAAACTTACACACACACACACACAAAAACTTACACACACACACACATGAAAACATACACACACACGCCAAAACTTACACACACACTCAAAAACTTAATCACAAAAAAAAACACACTAACAAAAAATAAAAACAAAAAAAAATATAACAATAACAAGATAAAATAAAAGACCTAAAAATAATAACATAAAAACCTATAGTACAAAAAAATACAAAAACAAAAAACTTACACAAACAAACACACGAAAACTTACACACACACGCCAAAACTTACACACACACAAAAACTGACACACACACACACAAAAACTTACACATGAACACAAAAAAAACTCACACACACACGCACAAAAACTTACACACACACACACACACAAAACTTACACACACACACACGAAAAATTACACACACACTACAAAACTTACACACACAAAAACTTACACACACAAACACAAAAAAAATTACACATTCACACTAAATCTAACATTCAGACGAACAATTACAATCACAAAAAAAATTACACACACACACACACACACACACAAAACTTACACACACAAACACACGAAAACTCACACACACACACAAAAACTTACAGACACACAAAAACTTACACACACACACACACACACAAAAACTTACACATCAACACAAAAAAACTAACACACACACGCACAAAAATTCACACACACACACACACACAAAAATTACACAAACACACACTAAAAATAAAACACACACGCCAAAACTAACAAACACACAAACAAACAAACAAAAACTAATACAAGAACACGAAAACTAACATTCACACAAAAACATATATGCACACAAACACTTACACACACACACACACACACTAAAACACAAAAACACACGAAAAAACTAACACACAAACACACACTTACACACACACACACACACATACAAAAAAACTAACACATCAACAAAAAAAAAC
This sequence comes from Artemia sp. Qi Xiang Cuo, assembly GCF_049724085.1. Classification (NCBI taxonomy): domain Eukaryota; kingdom Metazoa; phylum Arthropoda; class Branchiopoda; order Anostraca; family Artemiidae; genus Artemia; species Artemia sp. Qi Xiang Cuo. Next base: position 2,555,279 of record NC_142797.1, on the reverse strand, counting down.
TAACACACACACGCACAAAAAATAACACAAACACACACAAACAAAACTTACACACACACACACGAAAACTTACACACACACGCCAAAACTTACACACACAAAACTTACACACACACACACACACAAAACTTACACACACACACACACAAAAACTTACACGCACAAAAACTTACACACACACACACACACACACACAAACTTACACAAACACACAAAAAACTTATATCCACACGCAATAGCTTAGACACACAAAAACTTACACACACACAAAAAAACTTACACACACACGCAAAAACTTACATGCACACAAAAACTTACATTCACACAAAAACTTACACACACACAATTTACAACACACACGCACAAAAACTTACACACAGACACAAAAACTTACACACACACACACGAAAACTTACACACACACCCCAAAAATAACACACACACACAAAAACTCACACACACACACACACACAAAAACTTACACAAGCACATTAAAAATTAAATGCACACACAAAATAATACACACATACACTAAAACCTACACACACACGTCAAAACTTACACACACAAAATCTAAGACACACAAAAACTTAAACACACACACACAAAAACTAACACACACACGCAAAAACTTACATGCACACAAAAACTGACATTCACACAAAAACTTACACACACAAAAACTTACACACACGCACAAAAACTTACACACACACACAAAAACTTACACACAAACACACGAAAACTTACGCACACTTACCATATCACAGTTACATTGTCTTAATTTTTCAAATTTCATTTTGAATTTCTGTCGTGAAATGCAAGAGTTGGAATATTTCAGTAGTGACTTGTTGTGCTTTACCTTCTCACAGTAACATTCTCTTGATTTTTCGAAGTTCATTTTGAATTTCTGTCATGAAATGTAAGAGTTGTAAAATTGGGGTCTTAGTCCACCAGCCCGAATGGTGGAAATCCACTAGCTCAGTATTGGGGTCCCAGTCCACCAGCCTGAACGGTGGAAATTCACTAGCTCAGAATTGGGGTCTTAGTCACCAGCCTGAATGGTGGAAATCTACTAGCTCAATATTGGGGTCTCAGTCTACTAGTCTGAATGGTGGAAATTTACTGTTTAAGTTAGGTTAGGTTAACTTATCATGAGCGCTCATGATAAGTTAACCTAACCTTTTCCGGCGGCGTACGTACGCGCGCGTACGTAGGCTAACCTAGCCTAACCTAACTTAACCTAACCTAATTTAATCTAACCTAACCTAACCTAATCATACACCTAACTTTTTGCCTGTCTCTCACCTAACCTAAGCTAACCTAAGTGAAGCGTACATGGGCTAACCTAACCTAACTTATCCTAACCTAACATAATCTAGCCTAACCTTACCATACTCGCCGGAAACGGTTAGGTTAATTTATCGTGAGCGCACATGATAAGTTAACCTAACCTAACTTAAACAGTGAATTTCCACCATTCAGACTGGTAGACTGAGACCCCAATATTGAGCTAGTAGATTTCCACCATTCAGACTGGTGGACTAAGACCCTAATTCTGAGCTAGTGAATTTCCACCGTTCAGGCTGGTGGACTGGGACCCCAATACTGAGCTAGTGGATTTCCACCATGCGGGCTGGTGGACTAAGACCCCAATTTTCCAACTCTTGCATTTCATGACAGAAATTCAAAATGAACTTCGAAAAATCAAGAGAATGTAACTGTGAGAAGGTAAAGCACAACAAGTCACTACTGAAATATTCCAACTCTTGCATTTCACGACAGAAATTCAAAATGAAATTTGAAAAATTAAGACAATGTAACTGTGATATGGTAAGTGTGTAAGTTTTGGCGTGTGTGTGTGTAAGTTTTCGTGTGTGTGCGTAAGTTTTCGTGTGTGTGTGTGTAAGTGTTTGTGTGTGTGTGTGTATTTTTTTGAGATTGTTTGTTTTTTTGTTTTTTTTTAATTTTTTTTTAGAATTTTATTTTGTGTGTGATTTTTATTTTTTGCGTGTGTGTGTAATTTTTTGTGTGTGTGTGTGTAAGTTTTTGTGTGTCTATGATTTTTTGTGTGTCAGTTTTGAAGTGTATGTGTGTAAGTTTTAGTTTGTGTTTGTGTGTTTAATTTTTTGTGTGCAGTTAAGGTTTAATGTGATTGCGCAAGTGTGTGTGTGTGTGTAAGTTTTTGTGTGTGTGTATAAGTTTTTGTGTGTGTGTGTAAGTTTTTGTGTGTGTGTAAGTTTTTGTGTGCATGTAAGTTTTTGTGTGCATTTAAGTTTTTGCTTGTGGGTGTAAGTTTTAGTGTGTGTGTGTAAGTTTTTGTGTGTCTAAGCTTGTGTGTGTGTTTTTTTGTTTTTGTGTGTTTTTTTATTTTTGTGTGTGTGTGTGTGTGTGTTTGTTTTTTGTGTGTGTGTGTGTAATTTTGTGTGTGTGTGTGTTTATTTTTGTTTTTGAGTAATTTTTTTCGTTTTTTTTTATTTTTTCGTGTGTGTGTGTGTAAGTTTTGTGTGTGTGTTTGTGTTTGTTTTTTTTTTTTCTTTTTTGTTTTTTTTTTTTTTGTTTTCTTGTGTTTGTTTTTTTGTGTGTGTGTGTGTGTGTGTTTTTTTGTGTGTGTGTATGTTTTCGTGTGCATGTGTATTTTTTTGTGTGTGTGTGTGTGTGTTTTGTGTGTGTGTGTGTGTGTGTGTGTGTAAGTTTTTGTGTGAATGTAAGTTTTAGTGTGCTTGTGTTAGTTTTTGTGTGTGTGTGTGTGTGTGTGTGTGTGTAATTTTTTGTTTGTGGTAAATTGTTTTCGTGTGTGTGTAATTTTTAGTGTGCGTTTGTTTGTGTGTAAGTTTTGTGTGTGTGTGTGTGTGTATTTTTTTTTGTGATTTTTATTGTTATTTTTAATGTTATTTATATTTTGATTTTGTAATTTTTTGTGTGTGTGTGTGTGTATTTTTTTGTGTGTGTGTAATTTTTGTAGTGTGTGTGTTAGTTTTAGTGTGTGTGTTTAAGTGTTATTGTGTGTGTGTGTATGTTTTTGTGTGTGTGTGTGTTAGTTTTAGTGTTTGTGTGTAAGTTTTAGTGTGTGTGTGTTATTTTTTGTGTGTGCCTGTAAGATTTTGTGCGTGTGTGTAAGTTTTTGTGTGAATGTAAGTTTTTTTTTTAATGTAATTTTTATAGTGGTTTTTTAATTTTTTTGTTTCTATGTGTGTGTGTGTTTGTGTGTGTGTGCGTAATTTTTGATGTGTGTGTTTATGTGTGTGTGTGTGTGTGTTAGTTTTTGTGCGTGTGTGTAAGTTTTTTTGTTTGTGTAAGTTTTTGTGTACAAGTAAGTTTTTGTGTGCATGTAAGTTTTTGCGTGTAGGTGTAAGTTTTTGCGTGCGGGTGTAAGTTTTGTGTGTGTGTGTGTGTAAGTTTTTGTGTGTCTAAGCTTTTGTGTGTGTCAGTTTTGTCGTGTGTGTGTGTATGTTTTGGTGTGTGTGTGTGTGTGTGTAAGTTTTTGTGTGCATGTTAGTTTTGGTGTGCTTGTGTAAGTTTTTGTGTGTGTGTGTGTGTGTGTAAGTTTTTGTGTGTGTGTAATTTTTTGTGTTTGTGTGTAAGTTTTTGTGCGTGTGTTTAAGTTTTGTGTGTGTGCGTGTGTAAGTTTTTGTGTGCATGTAAGTTTTTGTGTGTATGTAAGTTTTTGCGTGTGGGTGTAAGTTTGTGTGTGTGTGTGTAAGCTTTTGTGTGTCTAAGCTTTTTTGTGTGTGTGTGTGTAAGTTTTTGTGTGTCTAAGCTTTTGTGTGTGTAATTTTTGACGTGTGTTTGTGTAAGTTTTCGTGTGTGTGTGTGTGTGTAAGTTTTTGTGTGAATGTAAGTTTTATTGTGCATGTGTAAGTTTGTGTGTGTGTGTGTGTGTGTAAGATTTTGTTTGTGTGTATGTTTGTGTGTGTGTGTGTAAGTTTTTGTGCGTGTGTGTAAGTTTTGTGTGTGTGTGTGTGTAGTTTTTGTGTGCTTGTAATTTTTTGTGTGCATGTAAGTTTTTGCGTGTGGGTGTTAGTTTTTGTGTGTGTATGTAAGTTTTGTGTGTCTATGCTTTTGTGTGTGGGTGTAATTTTTTGTTTGTTTTTGTTAGTGTGTGTGTGTTTGTGTGTTTTTTTGAATGTGTGTGTGTGTGTGTGTGTATGTGTGTTTTTGTGTGTGTTAGTTTTTGTGTGTGTGTAAGTTTTGGAGTGTGTGTGTTAGTTTTTGTGTGTGTGTGTTAGTTTTCGTGTGTGTGTGTAAGTTTTTGTGTGTGAGTGTTAGTTTTTTAAAGTGTGTTATAGTTTTTGTGTGCATGTAAGTTTTTATGTGAATGTTAGTTTTAGTTTGATTTTGTTATTTTGTGTGTGTGTGTAATTTTTTTTGTGTGTGTTATTTTTTGAGTGTGTGTGTATTAGTTTTAGTGTGTGTGCGTAAGTTTTAGTGTGTGTGTGTGTATGTTTTTGTGTGGGTGTGTTAGTTTTTTTTTTTGTGTGTAAGTTTTTGTGTGTGAAAATGTTTTCGTGTGTTTGTGTAAGTTTTAGTGTGTTTGTGTGTAAGTTTTTGCGTGTGGGTGTTAGTTTTTGTGTGTGTGTGTCAGTTTTAGTTTTTGTGTGTGTAAGTTTTTGTGTGTGTGTGTGTAAGTTTTTGAGTGTGGGTGTAAGTTTATGTGTGTGTGTGTGTGTTAGTTTGTGTGTGTCTAAGATTTTGTGTGTGTTAGTTGTGTCATGTTTGTGTTAGTTTTCGTGTGTGTGTGTTTAAGTTTTCGTGTGAATGTAAGTGTTCGGCTGCTGGTGTTTGTTTTTGTTTGTTCGTGTTATTTTGTGTGAGAGTTTTTGTGTGTGTGTGTAATTTTTGGCGTTTGTGTGAATTTTATAATGTGCGTGTTTTTAATTTTTTTTTTGTGTGTGTTAGTGTTTGTGAGTGTGTGTTGTAAATTGTGTGTGTGTAAGTTTTTGTGTGCATGTAAGTTTTTTTGTGCATGTAAGTTTTTCCGTGTGGGTGTAAGTTTTTTTGTGTGTGTGTAATTTTTTGTATGTCTAACCTATTGTGCGTGGATATTTGATTTTTGTGTTTTTGTGTTAGTTTGTGTGTGTGTGTGTAAGTTTTTTTGTTTGTTTTTTTTGTTTTTGTGTGTTTGTATTTGTTTGTTTTTGTTTGTGTGTGTGTGTTATTTTTTTTGTGTGTAAGTTTTGTGGTGTGTGTTTTTTTTTTCGTGTGTGTGTATGTTTATGTTTTGTGTGTGTGTGTGTGTGTTAGTTTTTGTGCGTGTGTGTGTGTGAGTTTTTTTTGTGTTCATGTGTAAGTTTTTGTGTATGTGTGTGTGTGTGTGTGTAAGTTTTTGTGTGTGTAAGTTTTGGCTTGTGTGTGTGAGTTTTCGTGTGTGTGTGTGTGTGTGTGTGTAAGTTTGTGTGTGTGTGTGTGTGTGTAAGTTTTTGTGTGCATGTAAGTTTTTGTGTGCATGTTAGTTTTCGTGTGCATGTGTAAGTTTTTGTGTGTGTGTGTGTGTGTGTGTTAGTTTGTGTGTGTGTGTGTGTGTGTGTGTGTAATTTTTTGCGTGTGTGTGTAATTTTTAGTGTGTGTGTGTGTAAGTTTTCATGTGAATGTGTAAGTTTTTGTGTGTGTAATTTTTGGCGTGTGTGTGTGTGTGTAAGTTTTGTGAGTGCGTGTGTGTGTAAGTTTTTGTGAATGTGTGTGTGAGTTTTTTTGTGTTCATGTGTTAGTTTTTGTGTGTGTGTGTGTTTGTGTTTAATTTTTTTTGTGTGTGTAAGTTTTGGGGTGTGTGTGTGAGTTTTCGTGTGTTTGTGTGAGTTAGTTTTTTTGTGTGTGTGTGTGTGTGTGTGTGTAATTTTTTATCTGAATGTTATTTTTTTTTTTCTTTTAAGTTTTCTTTTTATTTTGTAATTTTTTTTGTGTTTGTGTGTGTGTGTGTGATTTTTTATGTTTTTATGTTTTGGCGTGTGTGTGCTAGTTTTATTGTGTGTGCGTTTTAGTTTGTGTGTGTGTGTGTGTGTGTGTGTGTGTGTGCTATTTTTTGTGCGTGTGTGTGTGAGTTTTTTTTGTTTTCATGTTTTTGTTTTTTTGTGTGTGTGTGTGTGTGTGTGTTAGTTTTTTTGTGTTTGTAAGTTTTGGCGTGTGTGTGTTAGTTTTCGTTTGTGTGTTTGTTTAATTTTTGTGTCTAATTGTGTGTGTGTGTAAGTTTTTGTGTGCATGTAAGTTTTTGTGTGCATGTATGTTTTCGTGTGCATGTGTTAGTTTTTGTGTGTGTTTGTGTGTGTAATTTTGTGAGTGTCTTTTTGAATGTTTTTCCGTGTGTGTGTAATTTTTTACGTGTGTTTGTAAGTTTTCGTGCGTTTTTGTTTTTGCAATCTTTTGTGTGTGTGTGTAATTTTATTTGCATTGTTGTAATTTTTTTTTTGTTTTTTATTGTTTTTTTTATGGTATTTGTAATAGTGCTTTGAATAAAGTTAGATTTTTTCGATTGGTTTTTTTTCTTTTTGTTTTTATTTTTTGTGTCTCTGGTTTTTTGTGTGGATGTAAGTTTTTTGTGTGTGTGTGTAAGTTTGTGTGTGTGTGTATGTGTGTGTAAGTTTTTGTGTGTGTAAGTTTTTGTGTGTGTGTGTGTGTGTAAGTTTGTGTGTGTGTGTGTGTGTGTGTGTTAGTTTGTGTGTGTGTAAGTTTTGGCGTGTGTGTGTAAGTTTTCGTGTGTGTGTGTGTAAGTTTGTGTGTGTGTGTGTGTGTGCAAGTTTTTGTGCGTGTGTGTGTGAGTTTTTTTTGTGTTCATGTGTTTGTTTTTGTGTGTGTGTGTGTGTGTGTGTGTGTGTGTAAGTTTTGGCGTGTGTGTGTAAGTTTTCTTGTGTGTGTGTGTGTAAGTTTTGTGTGTGTGTGTGTAAGTTTTTGTGTGTATTTAAGTTTTTGTCTGAATCTAAGTTTTAGTCTGCATGTGTAAGTTTTTGTGTGTGTGTGTGTGTGTAAGTTTTTGTGTGTGTGTGTGTAAGTTTTGGCGTGTGTGTGTAAGTTTTGGCGTGTGTGTGTTAGTTTTCATGTGTGTGTGTGTGTAAGTTTTTGTGTGTGTGTGTAAGTTTTTGTGTGTGTGTAAGTTTTTGTGTGCATGTATGGGGACCGGGGGAGGACCTTTGTGGCCCAGGGAGGGCGTTTGGGGATCCGGGGCCCTTGAGGATTGAGTGGTCTTTTGGGAGCCGGGGGGACCTTTGGGGACCGGGGGAGGGCCTTTGGGAGCCCAGTGGACCTTTGGGGACCGGGGGAGGACCTTTGGGGGTCCGGGGGACCCTTGGGGGCTGGTTTGTCCTTTGGGAGCTCGATGGACCTTTGAGGACCAGGGGAGGGCCTTTGGGGGTCTGAGGAGGGCGTTTGGGGGATAACATTTCGAAATTTTTACTTTTTAGTTTCCTTTTTTTTTGCGGCGCATCCCCATGCGCCGGTGGCCCTTTGGGAGTTTGGGGGGCCTTTGAGGCCCGGGGGCTTCCTTCGGGGTTGGGGTAGGAGGATTGGAACCCTTTGGGGTTGGGTTAGAGGACCTCACAACACTATTTAAATGAAACTTGTGTATTATAACGACCACACTCAAAACCTCTTCTAAAATCATCTTTTAAATCATCTTTTAAAATGTCTCTAACTGTTTCGCCCAAATAATCCCTAAACGTAATTTCAGCGTGTTCCTTTTGTTTTTGGCATCTCTGCGATGATGCATTTCAAATTACTAAGAAACCTGATTCCCGCGCTAAAACAATTCATCGCTAAGATATTTCTTGGAGAATTGTTTCCATGGCGTTTGGTTATTAATATCCTTTGGAGTTCGACCAAAAGAGTTGTTTCCGAGGCAATGACATTAATGACTTGGATCTATTCCTGGAGAATCGTTTCTAGGCGAAAATTTTTAAAGTCTGACAGATGATGTCATTGGTTGATTGATCTGTCAAGAAAGGGGAATTAATTTGTTGTTTCTAAGGGGAATTATTGATTCACGATAGGTGAATTGAGGTCGACAGCACAGGTGTTCCAAGGTCGATGTTGTTGTTGTTGTAAGTGCACGCTCTCAGCGAATGTCAAGGTCGATGTTGTTGTTGTTGACACACTTTGATTACGCAATCATTCTCCCTGGGGATTCCATGCCCAAATTTGGTGCCCCGTCACGACTGACATTACCACGTGTTCTCCCTAGGGACTCTATGCCCATATTTGGTGCCCCGTCACGATCAATAGGGGCCATTCTACTGCTACCCCTTGTTTTATGTATGTTTGCTCAATGTTTTTTTTTTGAATCTTCATTAAAAAAAAAAAATTGAAAAAAAATCCTTCCCCCCTAACATTTTCGTGAATTGGTGCCACTGCAAGACATACATGTCAACGCCACTTTTAAGTGCAGATAATAAATACAAAGCAAATAAACTTGCTGATTGGTAGAATTTGAAATACTAGATAGAGAGTTCTAGATTACAGAAACTGGATATTTAGCTGCCACTTGTTGCAGCTAAAAAGCTAATATCCAAGAACTACCTGGATATTGATGACTTGACACACACGTGCCTAGACGTTCAAGTCTAACTAGACACGCATCTGAACGCCGCTTAAGAAGTACCGTATTCTTAGACATGTGAAATTTTTTTTTTTTTCGCAGAGCGTTTTATTCATCTTTTGTGTTGTTTTCTAGCATATGTTAGCTATTTACTATAGTTTTTTTTTCTGTTAAAGGTTTCCAAGCGTGAAGCCGAAATATTTGGACTTTTACTAGTATATATACGTTTTTTCTTCTTTTTTTTCACTGTCTTAATCAAAAGTCCAGTGAACTACTATATTTTCATTTCATTTTAATTGTAAGAGGGCTTATTGTAAAGCAAATTTTTATTTATGGATCCAGTTATGAGTTTTGAGCAATAGGTCTCCAGCGTCAAGAGTGCTATTGAAGCGAACGGTTTACGACTTTTGATGAGAGGTAATTAAGATGAGTCTGAACAAATTGATGTTTATTTAACTTGCACTTTGCTGAATTGAAAGTACTTAAGAAAATAGCTAAGTTAACATAACAAATTACTTTTAATTGTATCATTAATGTTTACTTATTCCGTATCTATTTATTTCTATAATTTTTCTAATTTATTATGCTTCATTAATTTAGTTATTGTAATAAAATATACTTTCATTCATCTAAGGATCGCCATTTCAACACTAGTATACCACATCCAGAGAGACCTCTGAAGCCTATTGATGTTCAACAAGATTGGGTGTTACATTATGCAGAAGAAGGGAATGATAAAACAATTGTTGGGGTCTCAAGACCATTGGACACTGGCGACTTCTATGATGGCCCAGTTATTGAGGTAAATTTGTTCGATAACTGTTTGATGGATCTATCTTTCACTTAGTTATCTATTATTGTGCTGCCTGGTAAATTCAGATTCGAGCCTACTTTATCTATGAAAACCTTAAAAAGGAAAGTGAAGGAATATAACGAATATCTAGATAAAGAAGAGACTCATGAGATTTCCGAAGGACAACATGAATTTCAATGTTTACTTTATTTTTTATTTTATTGAGGTTAGGACTTGGACTGATTTGACTTAAAGCTCTTGCTTGGCACTGTCACTAGTCCAGAGCTAACCGGACGTCCATAGGAGTGCCCTTCCTAAACGCTACAGATGGAAGGGAAAGGATTTTTTTTTTAATTTCCTTATAAAGATACAAAAGGTATCCCACCTCCCCTGCACCCTAATTAGTACCCCTGCAAGACAGCACCATTGGTCTTCTCAAAAATCGTTTGTCCAGAACGAGAGGCAGAGCTTCATGTAATCGGTGCTCCGGGATGTGAATTGACTGTGAATAATGTCAGCCCTTCTTTTGGTTAGAAGGCTTAGGATCAAAAATAATGGTCTAAATTTTCATCTGGAAAGTTTTAAGCATTTTAATGTTTGGCCTTAAGGCCTAGGATAAAAAATTATAAGTTGAAGTCGACTTGGGCAAAAAATTAGACTAAAATCAAAATAAAAAAACTTAGCCAAAACGTTAATAGATAATCTAAGTTAAAGTATGCCTTAGATGACCCTAGATGGACTAAGTAAAAGTAAATCATTTTCATATGCAATCCAAGAAGTTTTTTTCTTTTCGGCAAATTGCAGTTCTACTGACCGAAGGGTATTCAAATACAAGTTTCAATCCGATCTAGAAAATATTTTACGGGCCCTAGTTCTCTAGAACCAAGTCCTATTTTTTGGGCTCCCTTGGCAAAGGAACTTACGGATATAGGTTTTAAGTTTTTCGAAGAAAAATGTTTTTTGCCCTTTTCCAGGGGACTAACTATTTTCTTCTTTTTTCTTCGGCTTTGGAGTCTTCTTGTCCAAAGGGCTGAAATTTAAGAGCTCTAAACCTATTAAAAAAGTTTTTAACCATTTTGAATCCTATTTTCTTGGAGACCATCCCCCTGGTAATCTATATTAATTTCCATATGGTCCAAGAACTTACAGAAAAAAGTTTCAAAATAATCTGGAACAACATGCTTTAGTCCATTTCAGGACTCACTAGCTCCCTTATCTCGCTCAAAATAGGTTTGACCCCATTAGCCCAAGCAACGTTTCTTGATAGTTTCGAGGCAGTCAGAAAATATTAGACTGTATATTTAGGGCCCATATCCCAACTAAAAAAGTTTTTGGCTCTTTCATGGGCCCAAAACTCGGAAGAAGTAAATTTCATTTTCAGATTTGATTATGTAATGGGGTACCCTTGGCCCAATAACCTAAGAAAGCAACTTTCATGCCAAAAAGACAACCCTTTAGCCCTGAGGTCCCTTATTTGGGGGACCGTGATTCAAACTAAAATTTTTCTTGCACGTTGGGTTCCCCCTGCCCTAGGGACTTGTTGTTTTAAGTTTCATGTCATTCAAAATAAAATGTTTATTTTACCCTTTGTCTGGCCCCATTTTCAAAAGAATCCATATACTATTTCTATTTTTCCTTCTGCATTTGGGCATCCTTAGGACGAAAGTTTTAAATAAGTTAAAAAAAGGATCTTTACTTCGTTGTTGTCCCCCATCTTTGGGGGGACTGTACCCGAAAATAATATTAGTTTTTATAATTTAGTTATCTCGTGGTCTAAAGACTTATCGGTATAAGTTTAAAATTAATGAGGCACAAACAATTTTTTAGTTGTTTTCCGGGCCACAGAACATCCTTCCCCTCAACATTACAAAGTGTGTGATTCGCATGGCTCAGAGATTTATTGGTAAAAGTTTTCCTTTTACCAAGGAAAAATTCCCTTTTACCAAGAGCCCAAGATTAAATGGGCTCTCATTTTTCCCTATAAAACCCATCTATAAACAATGAAAAATTTGCATTATTAATGGCTGTTATTCTAGGGGCTGCAGGGGCATGTCTTTGCCAGAGTTATGTTTGTTTAAATTTTTAGCCATTTTGATAAAAATCGGTACGTAAAGTTTTGATTGGGCGTCTTGAGGATCTATGAGGGACCGACTGGCAAAAAATGGCAGGAACCGGTTGCCCTAAAATTACTTTCAGATCGTAAAAAGAGCGCTTAAATTTCCAACTTCATATCCGAATGATCATTCTGTAAAGTTTTTACGACCATGCCTTCCATATGAAATTGCCAGGGGAAAAACAAACACATAAAAAGTTGAAGGCACATTATACATTACTAACTCAATACTAGAGCGTTGCTTTTGATGCTGTTTTCAAAATAGTGGTATCTGGGAAAGCTCACTAGAATTTTTTTTTGGAAAAACCCGTTTTGTAAATTTTGGTTACTGCAAGCATAGATTCACTCTTTACTAGGTTGAAGCTGTTGCTGCAAATGTGACTATTGTTTTTATTACCGTGCTGTTGTTTATATTTCGCTTTATTTTCGTACTCTTTAGTTTTTACTTGTGTATATGTTATGGGCAAAATGATTAACTTAGGTTTGACTAACAATTCAGAGTGTATGTTAAATGTTGGTTCTTTACAACTATTCCTTTTATTAGTCAATAAAAAAAAGTACACAAATAAAAATTAATAAAAAAATAAAAATAAAAATGAACTGAAATCAACTAAAAAAAAAGTTCTCAATAGAAATTTTCCAAAGAAAATAAAGAGCCACATTAAACTGAAGACCAGTGGAAATAAAGCCGAAAAAACAATAAATCAAGCCCAAAATCAGCAGAAATTACAGTAAATAATCAAGTCAAATTTAAAACAAATAGAAAGTACCGCAAACAGGAGTAGGCTAATGTCCCTTAGGTCTTTTTAAGACCAGAGAGTCATTGGCGCTCTGCAGAAAACAAATCAAAATTAAACGTTTCCTCTTTTATATCGTTAAAAAGTCTATAAACTTATTTAGGAATGAATATCGATAGATACTAAACTGTCAATATAAATTCATTAGATCTTTTCAGTAGCCTTGGTTACTATGGCGATTTTCTTTTTTTTTCTGGTGTATGTTATGACAAATAGAAACGCACAGCTGAAAATGAAAATTGCAAAATAATTGCAAATTGCAAAATTTCAGTAAATTGCAAAATAACATCATTGCGTTTTAGAGGGTCTTATGGGTTTCAGCCCCTCATATCCCTTACATCCTAACATCCACAAGCACGATTCCCTCATTCCCTCACATAACACCATACTATTCCCTCACATCCACAAGCATGAGGGGTTTCAGCCCCACTCGTGCTTGTAGTAATTTCAGTTTTTTTTTAAAATAGTATTTGACTATCTATTGTAATTTGTTCATTTTACGATTTAGTTATTATTCGACCTTATTTCTGCTCGTCTTTGGGCGGATAATTTCTAGAAAAAAAAAAGTTTCAGTTTGTTTTACATTTTCTTATAACATTTTGGAAAAAATACATTAACTTATTCGAATTTCTTTGAATTAAGTTATTTGAAGTTATTCGATTTGGAAATAATGGTTAAAATAATCCCCTAAACAAAATTGAGAAACTAAACCGATACCGAGCCTCGCGAAATGTCTTTGAGGTACCAAATAATCTGAAAAGAAAAGTTTAAACTTTCCATACTATATTATGATTTGAACCTAAACACTGACCAAGATGGTGGCCGGCGGTCTATTAGTAGCTCTTCGGTTTAGTAGCTCTTCAATTTTCTTTAATTTTTTTTTTGTGAAGAACGTTTTTTAATTAATTAATGAATAAAATCCTACCAAACTAATTTCATTAAACGAAAATTTAAAGTCCCCAAAATGTGTTTACATATTTTTAACCTAAATGAAAAATAAATAAAATATCTTTCATTTTCTAGGATATTGTGCTGAAGTTTTCTTGGGCATATGATGAGCTTGACATATCCGACGGTTATGCACCAGACCATGGTCCCACATTTGGATCAACTTATCTCAACTTGTTGAATCCAGAATTGTAAATTATTCAACGTTTTTGTTTTTATAAGTAGAACAACTATATAGTGAATAAACTTTGGCCACTTTATTCATTAGTATTATTTTTCATTTAGCATAGCGTTTAACAGCCCTCGCCCCTGTTTTCCTTGTCAGAAGAAAGATACTATGAGGATGTCATTAACCTAACAATAATAGATTTCATTTTATGTTTTTCAATAGATTGAAAAAAAAAACAACAAAAGAAAACGATACAAAGATCTTCTATGAACAATGTATTTCCCAAAATGTTCTTAAAAAAATATCTATCGAAATTGTATTCCCATTACTTGCCAAATTACTCGGTAATTCCCAAACTACTTACGAAATACACCCATTACTCCGAAATTCAGCCCTTTTTCACAATTTTACTTCTAATACTACTACTAAAAACTCACTGCAAGGTCCCTTAAATCTTTTCTTATGACATCCACCCATACCCAACTGAGGACGACCTGCTTTCCGTTTAGCCCTAGACGGTTGGCCTAAAAGGACAATCGTTGGCAATCTGTCATCATTCTTCCGCAGATCGTGCCCTAGCAATCTTACGCTTTCGTTTATCATAGCCCTAGAAAGCGAGATTGAACCAAACTTTAGATACAGCCTACTGTTTGAGAAACGGTCAGTCAGTCTGGCACCCAAAACAATCTATAGGCAATTTCTCTGGAAAACATCTAGCAAATCCTCCTCCGTTTTTCAGAGCACCAATGCTTCGGAACCACGCTTCATAACTGTAATCACCATAGGTTCTAATCTATTCTAATCTTTGCTTTTAGACCTATCTCTCTATTCTTTCAAACTTTCTGTCAACTGGTGAAAAATACCCTGGGCCTTGGTTATTCAAATTTTAACATCTTCATTGCACTCATCATATCTACTAATAATAGTACCAAGGTAAGTGAAGCTGTCCACTTGATCGATCTGCTCGTTATACAGCAACACCTTTTCATCTTTACTTATTCCTAGCCTTAGCGACTTATTCTTCTTACCTTAAATTTTCAAACCTATTCTCGCACCCTACACTCGTTAAACCTCAGAAAGTTTCTTTATTTTGCTAACACCTTCATGAGACCCGGTATCCAAGATTCTTTTTCGGGGAGATTTATTTCTGTTCAACAAGGTCTTATCCTACAAGGATAAGACCTTCGCTAGAGCTTTTCTGTCAGTTGAATTAAACACTTGCTCATAATCTATAGAACTGAGGAATAAAGGCGTTTGACGACTCAGGCACTTCTCAATTATTAACCTAAGAGTGAAAATGTGGTCGACACATCTTCTACTCTTCCTAAAACCACCCTGTTCTTATCTTAAAACTTTATCTACAGCATCTCTAAGTGTAAAAAGTGTCATCATACAAAGTAATTTGCTACATACAGAAACCAGGTTAATGTTTCGTTAATTACCCCACTCACTTTCTTATACTGCAGTGTAATTATAGTTTTCCAAAAATTCGCTAGATACTTCCCTTTTCCCAAGAATCATATTCATAATCTTCAGTAACTAATTTCTAATCTCACAGTCTCCACATTTAAAAAGACTCATTTACCACACTATCAGCAACTGGGGCCTTATTATTTTTTAATCCGTTTACTGCTGTCACTAATTCTTCCTTACAAAACATATCTTCCCTCACATTCAAAGTGTCAAAAACTTTTTCATTCTCCTCTATATCTTTTCCTGTAACTCTATCATGGTTTAGCACATTCTCCAAATGTTTTTATCCGTCTCCCTATAATTATTATTATCGCTATTTGTGGCTCCTTTCCTATATTTAACTGTGGCAAGTCCAGATTGACCACTCCCTTTCAATTTATCAACATGCCAGCACAATATTAGACTATTATGCTGTCTGGCTAAATCTTCCGGATCTTCGGCGATCTGGATCTTCGGCGATTTTAATGCTTTCTTCACTTTCTTTACGTTCTTTATATTTTCATATGATCTGCCACTCAAATAATTCTTGTACAAGCCCCTCTTCGTCTCTATTCAGTGGCGAATCCATGGGGGGAAGGGGCGGGGGGCGCGCGCCCCCTAGCTTAGTCTAAAGTAGTGTTATTTACTTCATTAACACAAGATTGTGTTAATTAAACTTGTTCTTAACGCAAGTTTATCGGATCAACCTATTTTGTCCCCCCCCCCTAAATTTTTTTCGGATCAACCTATTTTGCCCCCCCCCCCTAAAAAAATCCTGGATCTGCCCCTGTCTCCATTAAACATAATATATTTTCGCTGTTGCTCCTACCAGTGTTTCTAACTTTCTCTCCTAAGACACCATCAGCAACTTAACACTATTTTCCTGAAATTATTCCATCAGTCTTCTACAATGTCAAATCTGAAACTCTCCAGTTTAGTAGTCAGCTGTTGCTTGAAAGTGTCTCTCAAATTCTGATCCTAGAGTCTATCAACGTTATAGCCTACCCTTACTAAATTTTAGCTTTAAATTAATTCTAGACAGTACTAGATGGTAATCTTTACTTTTAACATCAATATCAGCACTCCTATATACCCATAGTATCTTTAACTGATCCTTCCAGTCTTTGGTTTACAATAATATCAAACAGTTCGAACTGTAACGAACTTTAAAGAAAGAGACGACCCGATTAAATAGTAACCGAAACTCTAAAACGAAATTTTGATACCAATAGATACATAAAATGAATTGGATTTTTATGTTGATTTTAAATATATAAGTTTCATCAAGTTTATTCTCACCCTTCAAAAGTTACGACCCTGAGAAAATTTGCCGTATTTTCGAAAAAAGGGTGAAACACCCCTAAAATTCATAGAATTTTAATGAAAATCACACCATCAAATTCAATGTTTCAGAAAACCTCTTTGTAGAGGTTTCAAGCTCTTATCTGTAAAAATGTGGAATTTTGTATTGTTTGCCAGAAGAAAGATCACGGATGTGTGTTTATCAATACGGTTTGTGGTCATAAAATGTACCATAGTCAACATGGTGTTCGCATGATAGTAAGAAAGCTAGTCTTATTGATTATTTTTTGGACTTGAGTTCGTCCTTTTCTATACTAACTAAAATAGTCATCTATATAATAATTCCCTTTATTACTTCAGTTACTATGGGCTATAATTTATTCCTTAATGTTATTACCGAATTTCATTTCTTATAAATATTACTATAGGCTAGAGTTCGTTCTTTAATATAACGGTGCGTCAAAATCAATCAGCATACGTTTGTTTTTGGGCTTTAGTGAGACCTTCTTGTGGCTATTTACACTACAATATGTTGCTTATAACAATTAGTAAAAGAACTCTCATGCGGAAAGTTTGTTAAAAATGTACTGCAATTATTTGAACTGAATGGTATGGTATGGAAATAAAAAGAAGTTTAGAAGAGTAAATGTTTTAAGTAAGTTCAACTAATCAGAAATGTTTCTTTGAATGCCTTCGAAAGCATGTAGAAAATAAATTTGTTTAACCTTTGGGGTTTCAATATGGATTGTTTGCCCATTAAAATCAGTTCAGTACATTTGAATACCAAAGGTTTCTCTTCCAAAAGGAAAAAGAACGCGAGGAACTCATGGCTTTAGCCAAGTATGGGGCCTAAGTTGTTTTTTCATGTGCTGCTACACTTTGATTGAGATCACTGTGACGCCTGATGGAGCCATCCCTCTAATTTGTATCAAATTTTACGTATTAATTAATGAACAGGATTTTAAATATGGAAAAAACAAACTGGAGTTGCATATGCTTCCTCTTGGGAGCATGTGCTCCCTCTTGAAAGCATATGCTCACTCATACGTTGCATATGCTCACGCCTGGATTTATTCAACGCATCGAAAACAGAAACACTCAATAAATTTAGCATTTCTAAATGAAAAATCGTACCCCCTCAGTCAAATTTTACGTATTACTTGATGAACAGGATTTTAAATATGGAAAAAACAAACTGGAGTTGCATATGCTTCCTCTTGGGAGCATTTGCTGACTCATACGTTGCATATGCTGACGCTTGGATTTATTCAAAGTATAGAAAACAGCAACACTTAATAAATTTAAACTTTCTAAATTAAAAACCTTACCTCCTCAGTCAAATTTCAGATATTACTGAATTAAAAGGCTACTAAATATGGAAAAAAAACCGATCATATGCTCCCTCTTGGGAGCAAATGCTCACTCATACGTTGCATATGCTCACGCCTGGATTTATACAGCGCGTAGAAAATAGCAACACACAATAAATTTAAGATTTCTATATTAAAAATCGCGCCTCCTCAGTCAAATTTCAAGTATTACTTAATTAACAGGATTTTAAATATGAAAAAAACAAAAAACAAATGGTGTTGCATATGCTCCCTCGTGGGAGCATTAGCTCACTCATACGTTGTATATGATCAACCGTATCACGCTTGGATTTATTCAACACGTAGAAAACAGCAACACTAAATAATTTAAAAATTTATAAAGTTAAAAATTATACCTCCTCAGTCAAATTTCAGTTTTTACTAAATTAAGAGGTTTTTAAAATATGGAAAAAAACAAAATGGAGTTGCAAAAGCTCCCTCTTGGGAGCCTATGCTCTCGCTTGGATTTATTCAATGCGTAGAAAATAGCAACATTCAATAAATTTAAAAATTTTAAATTAAAAACCGTACCTCCTTAGTCAAATTTCAGGTATTACTGAATTAACAGGTTTTTAAATGTGGAAAAATAAACTGGAGTTGAATATGCTTACTCATGGGATAGTCAGTAAGTTATGCTCCACTCTTGTAGTAAAAAAATAAATAAAAATAAAATAAAAATAATAACTTGGGTTGTAAAATATGTGCAGATGCTAAGATTTCATTTTAGTATTGGAATAGGAATATTATATTTTCATTATTTGATTAATATGAATCTTAAATCATTATGACTTTTGTATGTCTTAGAAGGGGGCATGATCGTGTCTTACTAGGTTGCTAGCTAACGCCGCAACCCGGATATCTCTACAACCTTGATACCGATGAAACTTACACATTCCCCATTTATAATTAACTGGGCCGACCCATTACGTAAGACTTTTAGCTATCTTTAAGACCATGAAAAAGATGAAACTTACATAATTCACATTTATAACGAACTATGTCAATCCTTTATTTTACTACCGCCGAAACCCGGATATTTAAAAGGAAAGAAATTTAGATACTGTTAAGTTCAATTCAAAATTATGTTGGCAAATGACGTTATTGCAATACTGATGGTGAGAAGTTTGGTCTTTACTTTGTCACATACTGTTAAAATTCTTTCTTGTATGAACATTTCTTGGTGTACTGGTTAGCACTTAGGACTTTGAATTTTGCGATGTGAGTTCAAATCTCGGTGGAGACTTTTCATAATTATTGTAACTTAATGTAAAACTTGGATAAAATTCTTATAAAGCAATTACTATGGACTACACATTCCTCTTTAATATAAATTAATTAAAAACACTTTTTCCACAAAATAACTTTTTCAAAGAAAAGTAAAGAACTCCATTAAACCAAAAATTAGCAAAACTAAAATCAAATAATCCACCAAGCGTGAAACTAAAACGTGAAACATAATTTGCACTTTACTGAAAAAAAACAACAAATTAATGTGCATTGTCAGTTTACTATGCATATACCGATATTTAGTAATCAAAATATTAATACTATTTGATTTATTACAGTTATAAAAGTAAAAACATTTATATTTTTTCAGTAAAGTGAAAATTATGTTCTGGCCTTGGGAAGGCATAGGGGTCTTGAGCCCTGCTTATGTTAATTTTTGCTCGTTTTGAGTTTGACTCGGTTAATTATTGTAATTCCTATTCGTTATGGGTTTCATTTATTTATCGATGCTGATTTGTGATAGTTTCACGCTTGGTAGATTTTTTTTTATTTTAGTTTTGCTCATTTTTGGTTTAATGGAGTTCTTTACTTTTCTTTGAAAAACTTAATTTGTGGAATTTTTTTTAAAATTAAATTCTGTTCGTTCTATATTGACATATTCTGTTCAAGGAAAAAGAAATAATACTTTAAATCTCTTCGTTTTTTAAGACTTTATAGTTTGACCTGCTATTTGTATTCTGGAGAAAATTTTTCAGCAATTTTTAACGACATACACCTGTTTAAAAATCTGAACCCAAAGAGTAGTGTTTAATTAAGTTATATACCTCCTCTAGTTGACCTGAAATAGGAAACTTGATACCATTCGCAAAAAAAATCTGTTTAGTTTCTTTGATAGCTTGGATACACTTACGCTATTTTGATTTGGTTAAAGTTTAAGAGCAGAAGGAGCCCCAAAAATTTCAACATAATACCCTCAGTCGTTCTTGGGATACTGCTAAGATGCCTTATTGGGAATTAGCATTAACACAGTGCATTTTGAATTAATCTTAAGGCAACATTTAATTTTTAAACATAATGGGAAAATGGAAGGGTGGGCATGGGAGGGGGACTAGTTGCCCTCCAATTACTTTCGACTATTAAAAAGGGCTTTAGCCCTTTCTATTTTCAATTGAATGAGACCTTTTCAAAGTTCCTACGACAACTCCTTTGATACGAGGTGCCATAGTAAAAAAAAAGTAATACATTGTACACACATCGATCTTTACTATAAAAATGTCAAGCCTTCCAATCACTTTTGACTATCAAAAAGGGCACTAGCTTTTTCAATTTCCAATCAAATTCGCCCTTTTTGAGTTTCTACGACAACGCTTTCTATAAACACCTTATATGCCCCCAGGTCATAAATTTTAACCCTTGCCCTGAGGGCTGTGAGTGGGTTGTTATCCTCAAAGACCCAATTTCCAAAACTTTCAACTATGTTAAACAAAACATCTATCTAAAAATTTTGGTTGGATGTGTTTGGGGAAATGGGGGGCTTGAAAGCGGCGTTATTTGATCTCCAATCACTTTCAACTATTAAAAAATGCACTAGCCCTTTCAATTTTCAATCGAATGAGCCCTTTTTAATGTTCGACGACAACATCTTCAATAAAAACATTATATGCCCCAAGGGCATAACTTACAACCCTTGCCCTGAGGGTTGGGGGGGGGGTGTCCTCCTCCAAGACCTGATTTCCAGAACTTCCAACTACTTTGAAGAAAATTCCTTTCTCAAAATTTTGATTGGATGTGTTTGGGTAAATGGTGGGTGTGAGAGGGGAGTTAGATCACCTCTAATTACTTTCTACTATTACAAAGTGCACTAGCTCTTTCAATTTCCAATTGAATGTGCCCTTTTTGAAGTTTCTACGACAATGCTTTCTATAAGAACCTTATATACCCCAGGGCATAACTTACAACACTTGCCCTGAGGGCATAACTTACAACACTTGCCTACTAGGGGGGTTGTCATCCTCAAAGACATAATTTCCAGACCTTTCAACTACGTGGAACGAAATGGTTATCTCAAAATTTTGATTGGATGTGTTTGCGAAATTGGTGGACGTGAGAGGGGGGCTACTTGCCCTCCAATCACTTTTGACTATTAAAAAGGGCACTAGCCGTTTCAGTTTCCAATCGAATGATTCATTTTTGAATTTTATATGACAACGCTTTCTATAAAAAACCTTATATGCCCCCAGGGCATAACTTACAACCCTTACCCTCAGGGCTGGGGGTGTTGTCATCCTCAAAGACATTATTTCAGGACTTTTTAACTACGTCGAAAAAAATGGCTATCTCAAAATTTTGATAGGATGTGTTTAGGGAAATGGTGGATGTGAGAGGGTGTTAGTTATCTTCCAATCATTTTCGACTATTAAAAAGGGCACAAGCCCCTCTAATTTCCAATCAAATGAGCCCTTTATGAAGTTTTTACAACATAAATATTTATGAAAACCTTATATGTATAACTTACAACCCTGGCATAACTTACAACCCTTGCCCCGAGGGCTTTGAGGGGGTCATCATCCTCAAAGACCTATTTCTGAAACTTATAACTACGTCGAACAAAATGGCTATCTAAAAACTTTGATTGGATGTGTTGGAGAAAATGTGGGAGTGAGAGGGGGTTTAGTTGCCCTCAAGTCACTGTCGACTATTAAAACGGGCACTAGCCCTTGGAATTTCCAATTGAAAGAGCCCCTTTTCAAGTTTCTACGACAAAGCTTTCAATAAAAACCTTATATGATCCCAAGGCATAACTTGCAACCCTTACCCTGAGGGCTGTGGGGGAGTGTCATCCCCAAAGCTATAATTTCCGGATCTTTCAACTACTTTGTATAAAATGGATATCTCAAAATTTTGATTGAATGTGTTTGGATAAATGGTGGGCGTGGAAGGGGTGTTAGTTACCTTCCAATTATTTTCGACTATTAAAAACGGCACTATCCATTTCAATTTCCAATTAAATGAGCCCTTTTTAAAGTTTCTACGACAACGCTTTCTATACAAACCTTATATGCCCACAGGGCATAACGTACTACCCTTGCCCTGAGAGCTGTAGGGGGGGGGTTCATCCACAAAGAACAAATTTCTAGAAATTTTAACTACGTTGAACAAAATGGCTATCTCAAAATTTTGGGGAAAAGGTGGATTTGAGAGGGGGATTAGTTACCCTCGAATCACTTTCGACTATTAAAAAGGGTACTAGCCCTTTGAATTTCCAATCGAATAAGCCTTTTTTGAAATTTCTACGACAACACTTTCTATAAAAACCTAATATGCCCCCGGGCATAACTAAAAACCCTTGCCCTGTGGGCTTTGGGGGAGTATCATCCTCAGAAACAAACTTTATATCTGGAAATCAATTATGCCGAAACAAATGGTTGATTAAAACTTTGGACTGGGTGTGTGACGGGGAATGGTGGGTGTCGAAGGGGTATTAGTTGCCTTCCCAATCACTTTCGACTATTAAAAAGGGCACAAGCCACTGCAATTTCGAATCGAATGAGTTCTTTTCAAAGTTTCTACGATAACTCCTTCGATACGAAGTGCCCTGGTCTAAAGAAATAAATAATACATTATGCCAACAACCTTCTTTACTTAGGCAGCACGATTGCGCTGCCTATGATGAGCCACTAAACAACTCTCTACGATGTTGCAGTGCCAAAGCTATCTGTAGAAAAAAAAGAAAAACAAGATGCCGTTTAGGCAGAATGATGTAGTAGCTACCACTTTTCATGATTTTCAAGCCAAAATATTTTCCTTGCTGTTCAAGCCAAGGGACAGAAAGTTTCCTATATAGGGGTTTCAGACCAGGCAGTTCTAATGGTGTACTTTGTTTTGATCTGACTGTATTTTTTGGAGTTATGGGTTATTATATTTCTTAACTTTGGACGTCATCGTCTCCTACTAGGTTGCTAGTCACCGCTGCAACCCAGATTGGTCTAATCTGATCTGTTATCGGTCTGATCTGATATGTTCTCGGTCTGGTCTGATCATTCTTTGACGTGAAATTGCAAACAGGAAAAAGCATATGGTTTTTTCTTAATTGGAATAGTAAGAGACGACCTGGCTACAACCTACGATTATGACGTCATTGATCAATCTTTAACATGAAATATGCAGTTTTTCGCATAAAAATTGATTCTATTTTAAAAAAAAATTTTTTAATTACAAAAGGTTTTAACCCCATTATTTTTCTTTGAAATGAGCCATTGAACAACTCTCCACGATGTTCCAGTGCCAAGCTATCTGTGGAAAAAAAAGAAAGAAAAAGATGCCGTTTAGGCAGAATGCCGTAATAGCTGCCACTTTTCTTGATTTTTAAGCCAATATATTTCCCTTGCTGTTGAAGCCAAGAACAGAAAGTTTCCTATATAGGAAACTTTATCTGAGTTGATCTGAGTTTATTTTCAGGAGTTATTGGTTTTATATTTCTTAACATTGGATGTGATCGTCTCTTACTAGGCTGCTAGCTACCGTTGCAACCCAGATCAGTCCCTCTTGACCATGGCTCTTGACTGAAAATTTAATTTAACTTATTAAAAAATAATTACTATGACATAGACATCGGTTCTTACTGTAAAATTTAAAAAAAAAAATCTGTTAAGCCATCGCCAGATGTTACAACCATCATAGTTGCAGGGGTAGCTGCAACCTAGTAAAGGTCGAATCAGAGCCTTTAGTAAAGTTTCTAGTTACTTTGCCATGTTTTGTTCTTTACTAGGTTTCAGCTATCTCTATAACTATGATACCGCTGAAACTTGTATAGCCCCCATTTCTAATGAACTAGATCGAGCTTTTATAAAATTATTTATTTTAAAATTTTAGTTACTATAGGCTTGAGCTCGTTTCTTATTATAATGCTATAGCCTAGAGTTCACTCTTTGTCATAACTATACAATTCATTACCATGAACTGTTTGATCCTCTTGAATAACAGCATTTACGATGAACTATATCAATCCTTATATCCCTATATCAATCCATAATCTAAAAAATTACAAACAGGAAAAAGCTTTTGGCTTTTTCTTAATTGGAATAGTAGTTAACAAACTGGCTACAACCTACGATAAATGACGTTATTGATTACTCTTGTACACGATTGCTTCAAAAATCAAATATCTTTTGAAAAGACTGCAGCATAAAAAGACATATAAAAAATGCAGTTTTTTTGTAAAAAGTGATTCGATTTTAAAAACCATTTTTTTAATTCAAAAGGGCACTAGAACTTTTATTTTCGTTCGAATGATCTCTCTCGAAACATTCTTGACGGACAATACGCTTATAGCGAGTAGTATAATCATAATCCCTCAGAGGGGGTCACAATGCCCTTCTATACTCATAATCAAACAGTTCATGGTAACGAACTGTATAAAGCAACTCGTCTCAATAGTAACCGAAACTCTAAAAAATAAAATTTTAATAGCAATAGATACATCAAAAGAATTGAAGTTTTATGCTGAAATTAAATATATAAGGTTACTTTATATCAAGTTTACTCATATGCATCAAAAGTTACGAGCCTGAGAAAATTTACTGTATTTTAAAAAAAAGGGATAAACACCCCGTAAAAGTCATAGAATCTCAATGACAATCACACCATTAGATTCAGCATACTAGAGAACCTGACTGTAAAGGTTTCAAGCTCCTATCTGCAAAAATGTGGAATTTAGTATTTTTTGCCAGAAGAAAGGTCATGGATGCGTGTTTATTTGTTTGTCTTTTTTGCCAGGGTTGATCGTATTGGCCAAGTGCTACTAGAATGTCACGAGAGGGCTCATTCAAACGGAAAATAAAAGTTATAGTGCCTTTTTAATTAAAAAACCAAAAAATTAAA